>NC_133971.1:92560153-92760153 GCF_031877795.1 Strix aluco | reverse complement strand
GTTGTGAGGTGGACTTGTATTTATTAACTAAACCTAGTAAAGAGGGTCTTAAAACAAAAGCAGTATTTTCTGTGCCAGAGACAATTGTTTGCAAGTGCGTGTGCTTGCTTCTTATTCTCAATGTGCCAATGAACTTGAAAATTCATAATAAGGAGAGAGGGCTCTTTCCGAGGTTGAAATAGATATGGGCTTGAAGATCCCATAGCCGTTCGTCCTGCATAGCCGTTAAACTGTCGGTGAAAATCCCCTTCCTTTGCTGTCAGGCAGTGCTCGAAAAGAGCTTGAAATGATTCAGAATCCCATGGCAGTTCTGAAAGATAACTGTGTCTAACTTATGTAACTGGTCCATTTTGTGAGGGAGAGCTGTGGTTTGCCATCCTGACCCTTCTTCAGCAGCTGGAGTTGAAGGGTAGAAGAGCTGTGTGTGCCTGGCACACCACAGCGTTGGAAGGCTGCCTTGCAAATACGGCGTCTTCTTAAACAGAGGTTGAGTTCCGTAAGCTGTTCCCCAACCAATCTAATTTTTTATCTATTTTATTGAGAAAGGGGAGATCTAAAATCGGGTGTTAACAGCTAGAAGTTAGCGTCTCAAATCTTGTTACAATTTTCCCATTTTTGTTTTTTGATTTGTAAAAGATGGTTTGGCAGGCATTTCAGGAAAATTCAGGCTAGAAACGGTGAACCAGGTTCTTCTTTCATTTACTCTCAAACATATACCCAAAATAATTCTGCAAATATTGGTGCAATTACTGTAGATTTACAGTACTTTGTAGAGGGTTGAAAACACCCTGACATTTATTATATATAGCAGACTGGACAGTTGTGTAGTCTATACTGGGATAAGTGGTAAAGCATTGGATCCAGAAGTTAAATGACATGATATTTTATTACGGAAGTTGTTTGCAAAAAAGCGAAGAAGTTACATGTTGAAATGAGGGAAGACAATGCGAAGTTTCAGATGTGGGACCCAACACTGCCTATTAATAGATAAGATTGTGTATAAATACGCGGATCTGCACGACAGACAAAACTTCAGGCGGACTGTAGGACTAGGTCCTTATTTACTGTTCCTGTCTCTTTTCTCTTCTGCTATTACTGAGGAGCTCAGGAGCTCTCTTTGAATTTTTAAAAGAAGGTGGAATGTTGTTGAATTTATTTTTTGCAAGTCTCACAATGTTAGGTGTATTTTATTTTTTTTTAAAGCCCCATCTTCTGGAATCTGGTGAGAATATTACCTTCCGTTTAAAACAAAGCAAGAATTAGAAATTTTCTAGCTCTCATGCTTCTAGAATAAAGTTAAGAAATACTTCCTAGATATACGCATAAGGTTCAGACCAAAAGCCAATTGATTTGTTTCTAAAACATTTCATATTTTTAAGTTGGTCACAGTATTTCAATGTTTGGTTTGAAATCCTGAAACTGTTCTCTCCGTTAGCACTTCAGTGCAGATCTTTTTTAATTGGATGTTCGTGCTTTAAACTTTGAATGGAAGTCACAAATGAGGCTTTATCTGTGCAAAAAAAGAATTAGTTTGTTTTAAACTTAAACCGCTTTCAGGGCAAATCAACATTTGAAGCGCTAGATTTTGTAAGACACGTATATCAGCCCCAGTACAGAAAAGCACTTTAAAGATGCTTATTGGGTTTCCTAAAATAGGCATATTTTCCCAAGTCCTGATTATCCTATTGATTATTCCCCCAAAAAGCGGCATGAATATGCACAATGCATGAATATTTTCAGTAAGGGTAGGATTTCTTCAGGACATACACAAGAACTGTGTGTGTCTTAAAGCGAGTAATTAATTTCAAATACAGATGGAGCCTTTGGAGCTCTGAAAGTCTGCCGATTCACATCTGCCTGTATTTTTAACGTGGGTGTATATATATATACTTATACCCAGAAGACACCCACATCTTCACTGCTGCAGTCTTTATGTCTGCAGACAGCGCTCTCTCCAGTTAAAAATACTGGTGGACGTTTAAGTTACGGTAGACCGTTGATGCTGTGGGCTCCATAATGGTTAAGCTCACCTGGTAGGCGTGAGCTGCAGAGCTGGCTGGCAGACATGGTGCGCTCTGCAATACTTAAGTAACGTCCTGGAGTAACAGGGCCGATGCTGAGACACAGGCAAGGGGATGATTTCGGTTGATGTGGGCTGGCATTGCAGATGTAGTGAGAATTGTAGAAGGAACGGGCTGAGGACAAGGCACAGGGCTGAGATTCAGGAGAACGGAGTTGTATTACTGGTCCATCGGAGCTCTGCGCTGGGCAAGTCAGTTGCCCGTTGATGTAGCTGAGTTGTCTGGTCCAGCATGGAAATTTTTAGCTGCTGTTTGAAGAGCTCTTTGAGAGCTTCTCAAGAAAGGATTGCAGGAGATTGCTCCGGGTGGCACAGCATGAAGAGGTAACCTGGCCATGTCTGGTTTGGTTTTGTACAGCGACAGCAATGTGTATGTCTTTTGGGATGAGTAAATTTAGAAATGTTTCTGTTTGTTTCTTTTATTGAAAATTCAAATCTTAACTAATCCAGTGGGTGTAGAGCTAATAAAATGGTGGCATCACAAGAGCTGAGGTTGTGTCAATGTACAAATTGGGACCTCTCGTTTTCAGAGTACTGATAAAGTAATTTGAGCTGTGTCTACTCAGTTTTCCTCCATGGGTGGATGTTCACGTTCCAGGTTAAGAAAGCTGTTTGCGTAAAAGACAACCCATGTACCTTATTCCAGAATAACAATGCCTGTGCACCAGAGCTAATCGGGAAGAACAGATGTACCAAAACCTTCAGCTGAGACAGTGCAAACTGGCTATGGACACTTCATCCCCTTTTCCCCCTAGCCAATAGACGGTTTAGCTATAGTTTGATTTTTCTGAATAAACTGAAATAGGTCTCTCAGAGAAAACTAGGTGGCTGTATTGGGGGGCTGCACAGCTTTGAGAGCTGCTGTTTTAGATGCTGCTACAAGTTCGAGTGTAGACAAGGCCCAAGAGAGTTATGGTGGAGCTATTAGAAGGGGAAGTGATTTTTTTCTTAGACTGATTAAAATTCTTTGGGCTTTCTGTTTGTTTGTTTTTAAACACCTATTTAGCTTTTAATTAACATTTAAGAGAAAGGAAGCTGGTTAAATATTCAATACCTCCTCCCTTTCAATTAAGGTAGAACAGTACACAACGCGTGATGGGGCCTCTGGGAAGTATGGAAAAACGGAGAAGAGCAGGCTCCTGATTATCATTTTCAGGGGGACTGGAAAGGTGAAACCCATCGGATTATTATTACCATTAACGATAATAATGTTGAGGCTTTTTTTGAACATCAGAAAGAAGTTTAAAAATGCAGTTATTGTTTAAAACCATATATGCTGGGTTTTGCCTTGAAATACCTTCACTTTTCCCATCCTGTTCTTTACTTATTTCAGGGGGCAAGGATGGGGGATTTTCAAATATGCCTTTCCGGTAGCTTAGTAGGGAGGCTGAAGAGGCTGGAGAAGTCATTCTTCATGCTATATGCCCTTATTTTCATTTCAGTGCAGTTTTTTCAGTTCCAGCGAGTCGGCAGCCTCAAACCATACGGCCCTGAAAGCTCAACCGAGCAAGAGGGAAAGAGCTATGTTGCCACCATGCTCTGTGGTAGGATCTAGTCTCTTCCCCTTTTTTCTTCCTCCCCCTCGAAGAGTCCAGTCTTGAGTCTGTTATCCCTCAAAATTTCACATAAAACATTCAGAAAAGAATGACTCAATGAAAGAAATGGGTTGGAAAAAATATGCTAGTATTTATAATTCAATAAACACCTTTCCTAAACTTAAATTCCTTCTTTCTGATTTTGTGTACTTTAATTTATGTAGCAAAATACTTCTTTTGTTTGCAATCCTGTTTAAAACAGAATTATGGTAACTAAAAAAAAGACCATTTTACATTACGGAAATGCCTCAAACCACTGCCCAAAAGGTGGTGTATTTTTAAGCTTGCTATTTATTTTAGTGTAGTGAGACAATTTACCTGTAGAAAACACTTTTTTAATATCAAATATCTTACAAAAATGATTTTTTTAATCATTGTGTTAACGTAAACAGATTTTTAAAATGGAATTGCTGGCACCACATATCAGTTGTGTAAATGTATATGCCTGAATGAGTGGTTGCTTTTTTTTTTTTTTTTAAGGAATGAAGAGAATGCAAATGCTAAAATGCATAGCTGTTGGATATGTTTCATATCCTGTGACTTCAAGGTTTATTAGATATATACATTGATTTTTAAAAACAGAAATAAATGTTTCGCAAAAAGATTTCTGACAGCATATAAACCAAGACTTTCCCACTTTAAAATTAGCTTATTGTGATGACCTGCTATCAAATGCATGGTGGCAGTACGAATTTTTTAAGTAGCTGCTATCTTACCTGTGGTGACCTATTCAGTGCTCTGGCTTTTTATTTTCAAAAAAACCCCAAGGTATTTCCTCTGTGATTCTTTCCTCCAAGTACATAAAAACATGAGTAGCTTTACATGTATGTCTGTCTTGTGACGACTCATCAGTAGAGTTAATGATGTGTATTTACTGGCTGGACTAAAACAAGAATTAGTCCAATTAGTTCAATAACTGTTTCTTTTACCAAATACTCTGTTAATTATTGAGAGTCCATTTCTACTTGGGCTGTAAATAACAGAAAATCTCCCATTAATTTATACTAAAGTGGTATCATTTCTTTTAAAAACATTGTTTTTCATAGCTTTTTGTTTCAAAACCCTATTGATAGAAATTAGAGGAAAATTTCATAGTTCTGGAGGATAACGAAAATAACAGCTTCTGTCAGAAGGTTCATATTTAAGTCAAACTGTCATCCAGATGAACTTAACACCTTGTGAAGATCTATTTTATTTTTGTAAAGGAAAAAAGCTGAAAGAAGTAGCATGACTATATCTAGAAATAGTCAAATTCTGTTATCTAGAAAATTCTTTACCACTTATATGATTAAAAGTTACGTGAGCAACCTAAGACAGAAGTCTCTGAATTGGTTGACCTCAGAGGTGTATCCTTTAGATGCAAATACCACTAATGTCAGTTTTATCTCAGCTGGATATAAATGATATCCAGTTACAGCAAGCCCGTGCTAGAAGATGATGAAGTTAAAGGGCTGATGAAGGCAAAGAGGCTGGCGCAAAAACGATTTTGCCTGTGGATTTTGGAACAGGGTCCTGCCCAGCTGGATAGCACGGACTTCCCGTTGTGAGGAGAGGAGATGAGACTGTAGAGAAAGCTCTACCGCTCTCTCAGCTTGCTCCTAGTCATTGTCCGATAAGAGCATCTTTAGGAGGGATTAGAGGGAAAGCAGGGATCAGTTTGTCAGAGGATGTGCAAGAGGAGCTCTCCTAGGTATGGAGGAGACATTGGGTCTTGTCTGCAGGAGGCTGTGGTGTAGGTAGATATTTTACTAAACTGTAAGAAAATACAAATCCTGCAAACATTTGTGCTATGCGCGCAGAGATATGTAGGTAAACCTCAATCTTACTCTTTCTGCGTATTTTTTTTCTCTCTTTTTTTTTCTCCAGATTCTCTGAAGCAGTTGCATCGTAAGGACAATACTGATGAAAACCAGTATCAGTAAATAAATAACTTTTTCCTTTCGCTTTTTTAAGGTGAACACACACAAGAAACCAATTCACCTCATTCTCTGAAGAAGGATGTAGAAAACATGGGGAAAGGTAAAATAAATAAGGGCCTCTTGCATTATAAAACTGCTCTTTGTTTTAATAGAATATGAGGATAATAGGGGGCACTTTTGTTCTGCACCATATTTTAAGCTTGTCAAGTAACATATGAATAATATATGGACCTTTGGGTGGATATAATTGAGATTAATGCATATATATCAATCAATACATGACACTGTAATATAATACTTTAAAATAATATATTACATTGATTTATATTCATGGCTTTCTGCACAAAATCTATTGTAGGTCTATGCAACACTTTTTTTTTTTTATAACTGCTAAAATATTTTGTCTTATAGTAATGAATTGCTCTGCAACTGTTCTTTCAAGAATTATTTATACAGATTAGCAAACCACTTTTCTTTTCTCTTTGTTAGAGGAGCTCCAGAAGGTTTTGTTTGAACAGATTGACTTACGGAGGAGACTGGAACAGGAATTCCAGGTGTTGAAAGGAAATGCGTCTTTCCCAGTCTTCAGTAAGACACATATCTGTGGTTTTGGTGTTATTTGTGGGTGGTTGGATGTTGTCAGATTGTTAAAATGGAAGAGGTATGTTCTCAGTTGTGTTGCCAGGATCTTTGGCTTAGTTCTGCTGAGGTTGATAGCACTTCTGCTGTGGCTTTGCAGGCTGCCCAAGCAGGTCTTTTGTAGGGAAAATTTGAAGCTGGATGTCTATTTTGGTGTATATTTTACTGGTTTTGATACCATTGCATACAGTGAGTGGACAGAAACACGTCTGGGGCTTCTTGGGGTACAGAGATGTGAGTGGTTTTAACCGGCTTCTTGGAGGCTTTTGAAGACAGGGTACTTCATAGTGATCTTTAGGTGGTTCTATCTGATGCTGGAGTATTGATTTCAACTGTGTTTAAGAAGTAGCAAGACCTGTTTGAATTTTTCCTCTTGAGATGGGGTATTTGGGTGGCCCTTTCACCACGGCTGATGAGCAGGGTGCTACTATCCAGGGTGGATGGAATGTCCTGGGCATGTGTTAAATAAAAGAATACCAAATGAACACTTAGTAGGGTTTTTGTGAAGCTGCCAGAAAGTCAAACTGCATACACAAGGATATGGAAAAAGACCTATTGAGGCCTTTTGAATTACACTGGCAGCGACAGGGGAAAGTGTGCTTCCAGGAGAAATCCACCTATATTGGGGCAAGGTAATAGACACGGTAAGGGCTCTCCAACGTGCAATGAATGTAGCGTACAGATCTGGAGTGATCAGGGCATCCCAACTGCTCTCTGCCCATCTGTAATGCAGCAGCACGCAGAGATCAGTCTGTTATACAGGCTTCCCCATGCCTGGCTGTCACAGCTCTGCAGCCACCTGCCCGGACAGTCCCCCAGTTCATGAGCCCACCATTTACTTCTTCATGCAGTCTAAGGGAGGTCTGGCAATATCTCCATTCAGTATTTTCCTAATCTTGATGTCGTGGGTTCTTTTTTAAACTCTGCTTTTTAAAACTTTCCCTTTTTGTCCTTGTTTTCCTGTGAGACTATACGTGGACAGAGCGTTGCAGAGTTACTTGACTCACAGCAAGCCAAGATAGATACCTTAAAACCTTCCCAGACTTATTCTCAGGCTCTTCTGCCATTTGCTAACTTCTCTTAACTCCTGCATGACTGAAATGCCTGTCCAGCACTCAATACAAAATGCCCTTGTGCTGGTTTATCATAGTTTCCTGTAGAGTTCAGAAACTGTCTGTTCTGTTAGTCCTCTGAGTTCCGTCATAAGAACTACAGGGACAAAAAATAGTATTTCCAGTACCCCTGAGGTAAGTCAGTCAACCAAAACCTACTGCTGCAAGCTGAGGAATGTTGCACCTCCCTGGATTGCAGGAAAAGGTATGAACCCAGACAGCATTTTCCTATTATTTAAAGAAAATATATTTTTCCACTTTCTGTAGCTTCAGATGGAGTAAGTTCAGGGAAGCAAGGAAGTACGAGGACTCTGGGAATGAGCCCGTCTTTAGCCCAAATATCAAAAGATGTAGACAGCTTCATAAATAAAGGAGAAGAGCTGCCTGAGGTGATACAGATATTAATGAAAGGAGGATAACCTCATCCTTCAGCATAAATTCAGTCATTACATGGGTTTGGGAGTGAGGTAATTTTCAAATAATTTGTATAGATCAAAACACTGATGTGTGGTATTGGTGAAATGGCATCTTGGAGTTTTGCCATTCAGGTCACTCATTTATCCTTTTGTTCTTCTACAGTAAAATTAATGCTCTGTCATTGCCATGTAAATAAACACTGCAATTAAACCACATGAAATACAATTCAAATAAAAGAAAAGAACACGTATGGCCGACCAAGGAAGTGGCGACTCTGTACGCCCGCTTGAAAAATATGTGGTTTCAATGTACCACAAAGTAGTGGTCAATTTTCTTCAGGATTAAAATAGAAAACAGACAGTGTGCTATAAACAATATATACAAGTGACCGTAAAACCTATTTACAGATTTAGATTTACCAAAAAAACCCCTCCTCCACACATAATAACACAAGAAAAAGGGTCTTTGTAAAGCAAATAAGTGTAAAATCCAAGGTAAGTGTGATTTGCCCTCTAGAGCAGTAGGTGTTTCAGCAAAAGAGATGAGGTCTGTTCAGGGTCTTGCTGCCAGACGGGGTTGCTGCTTTAAGTCAGGTATTAGAAACTATTTGTTTTGCCAGTCTTCCCAAGTTACTAAGTGCTTGTGGTGGTATTGGATAGGGAAGAGCTAGGAAGAGAAGTCTTCAGAGATCCAACTAAAGCGAAGTTGAGGTACAGTTAAAATTATATTGGTGAATTTGTAATGGCTTGGAGACATCCGAGGCTGTGGGAGGGAGGGAAGAGCAGGCAGGTAACAGGCTTTACATCCCAGTGCAGCTCACTGCAGCATCAGGCTGAGTGACCATGGGGAATGGATCTCTGTCCCATCCCTAAAGCTGCTGGGGACAGGGACAAACTGCCAGGGTAATTCTCACTCCGGTGGGCGGTGGTGGTTCTGCTCGTGCTTTGTACTCTTTGTAGATAAATAAGAAGCTTTTGTCTTTCAAGTCTTCTCAAGCTTTTTTAAAAAGGAGAAATTCATCCCTCTTCCAGGAGGGAAGCAGTGTGTGAGATGTGGAGGGTAACGCTGTGTCTCTCTAGAAATGTTCCTATTGGGTTACCTGGAGTTAACTCCAAAGTCACCTTTTTTTGGGTCTCACATTTGGAACTGAGCACATCTGGGGTGTTACAGATTAATAGCATCAAACTGCCACCCACAGCAGTGCTATGCAGTCTTGTACGTGGTGTTTGGTTTCCATGCTTTTTGCTCGTGGAAATCACTGTTCAATGAGAACTGATCTTATTTGCAAGCTCATTCAGCAGTACTATGCTGCTCACTTCTGTGTGGCTAGACCTGCTTGAAATGTAGCCTGTGATAATTAAAAAAAAAAAAAAAAGCAGACCTTCTGCTGTTTGCACCTTTATTTTTTTTATTTCTATTTTACTTGAAAGCTGCAGGTAAGATTTTTTCTTTGTAGATAAGATCTCTCAATGCAGAGATCACTTGCAGAATAAAACTTGAAGAAAATAAAAAACATCAGATTGCTTGAAGAAAATGAAAGAATTTGCTGTCCTGATAGAAATATGAGCACCTGTGCATGGTGACAGCATGTTCTCCCAGAACTCCCCGCTGGTTTGTACCTTTAGTGTCGGCTGGCATGCATTTTGTCCTGCTGCATTTAACAATGTGGTAATAAAATGGCGGAGACATAGTCTGGATAGTTAAAGTATTTAATTTTGTGTTAAGAAACTATTTAAATATTTATATCTTTTCTCTTGGGTATTGCTTATGGCTTTGTCTGTAAGTGTTCAGACCCAGATAAATGCTGCCGGAAAAAACGCTATCCGTACCGTTAACACCCCATTTCCACGGTGAGCTTGGGCATTGGCAGTGCAGGACTGAGCAGGGTTTCTGAGCTGTTTGTTCTGAGAGGTGATGAGCCTGTGAAGAGGCAGCTGGGAAGAGAGTGTTGAAAGAAGGAAAATTTCTCCATATATCCTACTAGGAGCGAAACTGGAGGACTTATGTAGTAGCTAGCACAGCTCTATCAGCCTTTAGTGACCAAGATAGAAGGCGGGCACCTTTTTATACTGCACAGCTTTTTTGGGGCTACGAAGAGAGGAGTTGCAAACCTTTATTTCTGTCAGCTTCTTTTTCTGGTTGAGTTGGAGTAGAGGGAATAGGCTGAAAAATTGTATGAGCATTTACTTGAAATCTGAAGAACTTCATTAAGGTAATGTCCTCACATCCTTTTCTACATGGCCATGCTGAACTGTTGATGGTTTCAGCCTGACAGATTTTCTCACTCTTTGTTTCATTGCTGTTTTCTTGTTGTCCTGAAGTGCCTCCTTGCCTTTTAAACAATAACTTTCACTCATCATTCAGAGAGGGCAAAATTCTTGTGTGAAAGAGCAGGACAGACCTCAGCCCACTTGTACCTTCTTGCAGCCCCTTCCTGTGCCCACACTTGATGGGGACACATCCCGTTTCCCCACAGGCGAGGTACGTCTTTCCTCTCCACTGTTTTGTGCCACAGCTGCTCATTGTGTTGGTTGTGGTGAGAGTGTGCAGCTGGTTTGGCAGTGGGTGAGCTCCCAGCACTGCGGCAGCACACAGAGTATTAATAGGAGCTTCTCATTCTCACCTGGGCTCAAATCTTTCCCTTGCAATTTAGGTATTTCTGTGACTCTCGTTACTGTACTGTTGAAGTACCCCACAGTCATTTAATCCATTAATCCTCCCAATGCACTTGGCAGATGAAGCAGTGCTATTATTCCTGCTTTAGTGATGATGAAGGGAGGCATGGAGAGACACACACACGGAGTCTGGTAGAGCAGCTATTGAACCCAGGCTTCCTGGGCCCTGGGCTAGTATCCCAGCAACTGGCATGACTATTCAACTTTTTTAATTGGTTAGTTGTAAATCAAACATTTTAGCTGCCTTGGCCTTGTAGTTGCCTTCTCCAAGCTCTGTGAGTTGAAGTGCTCCATGGTGTTTCCTGATGGCATTCACCTTCCTGCTTCGATGGTCCAGGACAGGCTTATTTCCCAGATCAAAATTATATTGGTTGGAATGGGTTTTCTTTCCTCTTCCATTTAATAATCCATCATTGCACCCAGGTCATCATGCAGCTGTCCAAGTTATTTGCTTCTTGTCAATGGTTTTGTTTATATTTTTCTTTTTCCCACCCTCCAACACCAGTGTTACAGAACACAGACCAGGAGTTAATCTTCTACCAAATGAAGTTTTGTCTGAAATGGTTACTGAGGGGGAAAATAGGGGAAGGAGGAGCTACTGGAGCAGGAAGGCTGGTCTGTGCTGTAAGCCAGCTCTCCAGGATCTCTCTTTCAAAGACTTTTTCCCTTCTGAGTTCCAGATCACTGTTTATGGAGCGTTAGTCGGACTTTTGTTCAAAGCCATCAGCAGTATGTTAGAAACTACAAATCAAATGCTGCATCCTTGAACGCTTTCTCTTCTCACATGTTGGACATCACTATTGATGTCAACATATTTATGCCAAAGCAAAGAAAAACAGTTTTTGCTTTTCTCTTCAGTGTTGGTAGAAGTTTGACTAATGACTGCAGAGTCTTGTCCATTGACAAAAATAACTGTGGGAATAAGTGCTAGCAACAGAAACTTAGCAGCCTACATTTACTAATTGGGGAAGTAGCTGAATCTAATTTTTCCACTGTTTTTCTGTTTTTTGTAGTGTCTCCTACTAGATAAGTTTTTATTAGGCACGTGTTTAATTGGGTGAAGGGCTTTGTAGTGCTTCACGGTTTCTCAGTAGTGATTGGGTTTGATGTAATTTGATTTATATGAATTCTGCTGTGTGGTCTCTGCTTTAATTACCACATCTACTTTTTTTTTTTTTCCCCCTTATAGATAATTTTCAAGATCAGATGAAGCGGGAACTGGCATACAGAGAAGAAATGGTACAGCAGCTACAAATTGTAAGTTTGCCTTCTCTGCTGAAAATGTTATGGGCTGTGTTTTTATGTTTTTTAAATGCACTCCTCAAACTTTTCCTTTGTGAGCCATGCAGATGTACTATTACCGAGCTCATATTACCTCATACTTAGCAAGACGTAAGCATGCAGTTCTCAGCTGGTTTAGAGTCTAATTACCTGGAGATTTACTTTCATAGAGTAACCAGATGGGTCTTCATGTTTCAACTGAACCAAATGTGTTGACTCAACACTGAGAGGTGCTTCTTCAGGGAGAAATGTGAGGACTGAATCAGTAAACCTTAAGCAGTTAAATGTTTCTACCTTGTATGAGTTGCCAAGGGGTGCTTCGCAGCCCCCAGTAGGGAATCCCTGCGAGGCCAGCTTCTCACTGGCAAATAAACCTTAGGACTTGTCTTTTTCAAATTTCAGCCACTAGAAGAAGTGCTTAACTCAGCAGTAAAGGATCGAGTTGCCAAAACACAGTTTAGTACAGGCACACATTGCTGTTTGGTCTGTTGCTTGTTATTTTAAAATCAAGAGGGATTTTGCATGTGTGTGTTAGTGCAACTCTAGATCATTGCAAACAACTGTGCTGTTTTGAAAACTTGACATACTTAATCCAGTACAAGCACAGGGTGTGGAGTATGTGAAGCTATTTCTTACTCAGAAACTGCTTAGCGTGGTTCTAAGAGCAGGGCATCGTAACGAATGGCAGGCTGGCAGCTAATGCTTGTTTTGCCACTGCTTTTTCTGTGATCAGTCTGACGTTACTCAACAGGGGTTTTTTTGAGGCAGGCTTGCCAAATATCCCCCCTTACCTGAATCAGCCCTGTGCTTGAGCATCTAAAGTTTCCTTGTGCTTGTCACAAACCCTGACAGGCATTGTCCAGCCTTCTCGTGCTATCATTTTCTAATTGATGGGTTAGGACATAAAAATAAAGCTGAAGGCCAGGACTGTCAAACTTGTGCACCTATGTTTAGAGGCATTTAGGAGTGGACTTATTTTTAGAGCTACCGAACATTCCTGCTCCCTGTTCCTGCTGACTTCAGAGATTTCAATGAGAGATGAAGGGTGCTTGGAGGAGGTTGTTCATGGAGGAAATTCAAGTCCAGAACATCTTTGGAGATTTTTTGCTGCTGGTCTCTACTCTTTTCCCTTAATGCATCCAGTAGTTACTGTGTTCCCTTTTGTCTCCTGATGCCAGGCAGGGACTTCGGTTCAATCTGTGAATCGCATTGTCACAGAACATGATAGTTAGGATGCCATCCTGGAAAATACCTCCCCTGCTGCTTTGGGTTTGAGGCAGGTCACCTGTCTGATTCCTGCTGTGAAGCACATTTAAGCAGAAAGTTTGTGGGCCCACTTCAGCCTCTATCTCTTGCATCAGCCCAGCTTGGAGCGAACTCACTCTCCCTCCCAGGGAGAGAATGGATCATCTCTGCCATTCACTTTGTGGCCTGGTTGTGAAGTTGTTTGAAACTGGATATCCCAGACTTCCAGCGAGCCAGCTGTGGTGGTTTTTCTGATTTACATGAAGTGGAGAAATCACAAGGTTCAGTGTAGTGCTTTTTCTCAGGCAGGAGAAGTGTGATCATGTAATCCACACCCTTTTCACTTACTGATGCATGCTAGAGAAAGGCTAAAAGTCATGTAATCATCAAACAGAGCTGCCTGAATGTACTTACAGAGAAGAGTTTCAACATTTAATGTACTGCACCAACAATTCAGGACCTCATCACTCAGTGTGGCTACCCGAGTTGAATTATTACTAATACAATTGTTGTCAAAACATCAGTAAGTCGTTATACTCGCATCTGGGTATGCCTCCTGATACCGGTGAGGCAAGTTGTGTGTCAGTGAGACCGATAAAAGGATGTTTGCTTAAGAAGGAACTGAGACACTGCTGCAGATAACAAGTGTGTTTATTTAAGATGGGTGCAGAAATCTTCACTGATATTTTGGTGGATAACTGAAATGGAGTCAGCACTTTTGATGTCATAATCCCTGCAGTGACTTTAATTCATTCATGTGAATGTATCTTGCATGGTTATATCTAGGATTAAGATTAATGAGCTGAACGTGCTAACAATAGAACTCCTTTGGCCTTCTTGGCTTATGGCATGGATGAATTAAAGTTTTCGGCGCAGAATACACAAAAAGCATGATTACTTTTGATTTTTTTGTTTGGTTGTTGTGTTTTGTTTTTAACAGGGTCAGGTGGTTTTGTTTTGTATGTGCCTGGGACACTGTACTATTGCTTTAACGGAGCTGCACACACCTAATTTTCTTGTTAATATAGAAGTGCAAAGAGAAAAGCAGAAGTGTTTAATGCATGCTTAAATCTTCATTTTACTTAGAGCTTCATAGGTGCATAGCTTTGTAGCATTAAACACAAAATTTACTGGTACAACTAGCCACAGAACTTGGCTTAATTGATTTTATTATTTTACAAACAATATAAGTGCACAGAGTCAGTTTCTTTTGGCTTTTCTCACTGCTGAAGGATTACAAAACTTAAACCAGTCCTTCCTGAAGACTTGTGCATGATGATGAAGGCATCTCTTGTAACAGTGGGTACCAGAGGCAGGTTTTGCCAGAACGATGGTTTCACTCTCCCTGAACTGGAATTCTTCAAGGTGCATAACTGAGTAGTCAGACTTTAAAATAAACTGCCTTGCTGTGTTTGATGTGTCGGAGATGTCTGGAATGCAACAAGCTGAAGCTAAGCATGAAAAAAACCAACCAAATATAATTGTATTTGAAAACTTCGTAGTGCGAACGCCCACCATAACCTGACTGCCATGCAGAAAGGACTGCTTGAAGGACTGCTTCAGTGCTTCCTGCCCAGCACTGAACGCGGAACGTAACGCTTCTTTCTCCCAGTTCTTGGGTCACATTGTGCAGCTGCACTGCAGAAGGGATGATAAATCGCCGCGCGTGGAGGGCAGCCGCGGCGTGGGTGGCAGCTCTGGGGGCGCTGGCGTGGGCTCCGGGTGCCCTCTGCCGCTCCCCGGCCGCCACTACACCCGCAGCGGCGTTTAATATTCTTCATTAAAAGCCTCAGTTAAAGCAGTGTTTAATCAATGGGCTTTTATTTTAATGCTCTGTCCACTCCGGACTTTTAAAAAAAAATATTTTATGGCTTCCTGAAAGTCAGGAGCAAGGCTCAGATCGTTGGGAAAATGGGGGGTGGGTCCTGTGTTCTGTTCCATCCTCTGCGATGGATGTTTGGCTTCTTTGGGCACAACCTGGCTTGGTAGGTAGCTGGAGCAGGGGGACGTTGTGCGGCCGTCAGCAGTTTCTGTTGAGAAAGGAGTTGTTCAGAGTGTCTAGAGCAACTGCCAGGAAGTATCACAACCTGTTTGTGCCAAGTTCTCGGCCAAGTGCCAGGAAGCAACCGATCATCATCTTTAACAAGAAAATGGATCTTAAATCACTGAATGCATTTTTCTCGTCTTCCTCTTTCACAGTGTAGTCTCCCAGATTGGCTAAGTACAGTGCGTGTACTTGGAGGCCATATGTAAAATATGGATTTTACATATAGATTCAGGCATAGATCATCTGGGTTCTATTATTGAGCTGTACAGAAAGGGCCACTGAGAAGAAATTGCTGCCCAGCAGGTTGGGGTAAATTCTAACATCTGGTACAGCCTCAGAAGAGCTCACCTGCCTTTAGAGTTGTCGGGTTTGGTCTAACGTGACCAGAATTTGTCTGTCAGGACAGCCCAGCCAGCCTAACAAAGTACTGAGTCAGCCTCTGAGACTCTTATCTGTCTGATACTCTCCTCTGAGCAACTCTGTTAGTGGATCGAGTTTAAAGAACATGAACTTTGTTCCTAGCTTCTGGGTGGGAGAGGAAGATCAGAAGCAGCATTCCCAGCATCATGATTCTTTTATCCTTTTATGTTTTTGTGAACCCTTCTAAAACATTGCCACAGAAAAGTAGAGCAGCACACAGCAAATCTCAGCTCCTGCAAACAGGCTAGCTTTTCTCAATTTCCTTTCGGGGTCCCTTACAAGTACTTTGTAGGTTCTTGGGAAGCGCTGACCACAGTTGTAACCTATCCATCAGGAAAAGGTGGTGTTCATCACCCTGCCATTGTAGTTTAAATAACTAAGATCAGGTAGTGAGCAATCCCACTAATTTTACTTAGGGGTAAAGGCAGCAGTTCTTTGAGACATGCTAGAAATGAGAATTACTCAGGCAGTCCCTTGTCTTTCCAGCTCAAGTGGAAAGTGCTGGTTTGATTTTTTTTGGGGTTTTTAAACTTTATTTATACTGCAGTGAACTGAATTCCTCCTCACTAGCCTAAGTTTGGGCTGATAATAATGTTCAGAGCTCAGAACTGGATCCAGCTGGAACTCCTCTGATGTTTGATGGCCGTCTACTCTCAGGGCTGCTTTGAATCAACTCTGTTCTCAGAGGCAGACAGTAAAATAAATCAGGAACTATCTACCTGCAAAACTGATTTCTATCTCTGCATCATCTTTCACCCTGATCTTTACAGATTCACAGGGAATGTTTAAAAGAAGAAAAAATCTACCATGTGGTAATGTTGGTAGATCTTCAGAGGTATGAGATCATCTTCCTCTGGGTCCTACTGTAATTAAGAAAAGCATCAGTAGATTTTACTCCTGTTTGAGGTTGTCTGGGGAAAGTAGGTGCTTTGTACAACTAAGGTATTCATTATACAAGGAATATCCACATTTTTGTGTGCAGAGACCTTGGTCACTGCATGCCTGTCATTCCGTATTGAAGAGTGGAAATGGGAAATAGCAGTGCTTTATTGGGATTTCTGATTTGGTCCTCTGCTTAAAGCGGTCCAGCTGGATTGATTGACCTTGACAAGAATGTTAGAGGCAAACACTGGTTCAGCAGAATGGCTCTTGGATTTCTCAAGCTGCATCTTGGGCTGAAGTGCCTGTCCACTGACAGCCAAATAGCAGGGCAGAGAGCATTTCTAGGACTGTGTTTACCATGTCTTGCAGACTGCAAGGCACATTTCATTACCTTGCCCCCTCTAAACCAGAGAGATACTTATATTTTTTCTCATTAATTTCTTCTTCTGTGCGTTAGCAGTTGGGATGATACTGCAGGGCTGTTTCTATATGTTCTGTTATCTTTGTTTGATTTTTTTGGTGGAGTTTCTCTCCAGGTTAAGTGGTACAAATTAGGAATGTGACCTTTTGATGCTGAGGGTAGCATACACATCCCTGACTGTGTACAGAAAAGTGAGATGACAAGTACAGTTTTCAACAGAATTTTGTTTGCCAGTGTGTGCTTTTTTAAGACAGGTGAGCGAAACTTGCATCTTGGCAGTCCATCTGGGTATGTCTTGGGTTAATAGGATGGAGCATCTTTCTCCAGTAAATTCAAAAGTTAAAGAAAAGGGAGGCCTTATAGAATTAATGGTCATTAAAAACAGAAGTAAAAGCTTCCTTTCTGCAGAAATTCTGATCAAAAATGGATGTGTATGTACCAGAAAGCTGCAAGCCAGCCTCTGCTATTGCCTGCGTGCACAATCCTTTTTCTATGGTATTAATGTGCTCCATTACTTAAAAATACATAGGGGGGAGACTGCATCCTCCAGCCATGACTCTGTTGCCTTGCATCCTGTGCAGAGCAGTGCGCTGCCCTGAGCACATGCCGCTACCCACTCTGGAGGGAAGAGTGTCTGAATTCAACCCACACAGCTATAAATACAGGGCAGTAGTGGAGACTGGTGCTCCAGGGTATGCCGTTGGCACTTAGATTCCTCCTCCAGCTGTTAAAGGCTCAGTGCCTGCTTTTCCTGCCACTTAATCCCATGCATTGTTCTACCCAGAAGCACCGTGTGCAGACTGTAGCTTTCCAGTGGCAGTTCAGCTGCACATCTCTCTCCTTCCCTGCATAAATATGCTTTGCATTTGGAAGGGCTGAGTGTTCTGAGTGAGGTCTTGAGTGCATTCTCTGGAAATGAAAATTGTTCAACTATATACCTTTAGGTGCACATCAGATAATAGTGCTTTGGGGTACTGAAGATCCCTTCTTCAAGCAATGTGATGTGTCATTGTGTACCCCACCTAGAGATGGGATGCAAAGGAGAAGTGCCCAAAAGAGGATGGTGTACAGAAGCTTCTTTGATGGCCAAGTGTAACAGGGATCAGACATGTGCTTTAGAAATTAATCCCCAATCCTATCTGCTTATCTGTGCTTTGGTTTGTGTTGTGGAGCAGACTCAGATCATGCAAACTGGATTCCTTCTGGATGAAACCAACTAGAATGTGTTCCAGGAACGCACATAGGAGTGTGCTTTAGCTCTTAATGGGTGATCAGTACCCAGGACCAGACTAGCCTGAAGGAAAAACCCCAAAGAGAAGTGCAGTACCGCCATTGGGTCTTTCTCCCATTGTGATGTATTTCCTATTAATGTGGACTTAGTCTTAAGAAACAGATTGCTTGCTACTTAAAACTGAACTATCTGTGCTTCTTTTATTGCTGGCAGGGGTGTGCATCCTATGATAAGGGCCATGTGTTGAATCTTCATGCCCATTTGAGTGTTGATCCTATCCCGCATCACAGTAGTCACCATGGATGCAAAACTGTATGGTCATGGAGAGCCCTAAATACTGCTCCCCTGCAGCACTGGAGTTACCATATGCTCTTCCAATGACAAAAGTAGAAGATGACAGTATAGGTGATTTAACTCATGAAGAAAGTAGTGATTTCCCTATTGAACACCCATGTCTCCCAGTTTAATTTATTACCCGGAGACTAGATAAACCAATGCACATTGTAAAGATGCTGATGTGCCAAATATAGCAGAGAAGTGGATTAAGAACAGTTAATTTCTGACAGAATGTACCCCGTTGTATTATCTAGGTCAGTACAGCTTGGGAGATGTCCTATATAATTGGCGGCCATGCAAACCGGTGTTGCCTGTTGGCCATTGTGAGAGGGAGAGAGGAAGAAAGCAGTTGGGAAGCATCATGGGTCTCAGCTGAAATATGCTTATTCAGGCAGTTTGTTTGTGGCTCCTTTTTGAATCTAAAAGATGGAGATGGGTGATCAGGTAAACAGTTTCTTGGCATACTCCTCTCTGCTGCAGTTTGGAGAGGAGTTTTCCAGCCGTTGCAAACACTGTGCTGTGGAAGGGAGTTCTGTTCAAGGACCTGGTGGAGGGGAGAGCTCTGTTTTTTGGGGGGATCTGTCAGCAAGCTTCCTGATAGCACTTAGCTTCTGTGAAAGGGGTTCTAAGAGTAGTAAGACAAAACACCTGGGTCCTGGGTCTTTTCAGGTCGTCAGTGGTTTGGGCCTCTCAGTTTGTGCACACATGTTTCCCTTTTCCCAGGGCTGTGTCGTGGGGGAAGTGGCATGCCTCTGTGAAAGGCTTCTGCTTTCATTCAGCCAGATGGCTCATCTTTGTAGACACTGCTGCTTCCTGGTACTGCTGCTTTCAATCAGACTGACCTCCTTTCCCGAGAGATGAAAGGGTTAGCTCCTGTGCTGCAGATGCCCCTTTCTTCCCTCTCATCCTGAGCTTTCCCTGCTCTTTTCCTTGTTAAGGCAGGCAGGGATGGAGGGAGATGACACTGAGGATACTGCACTTTATGCCAGTCTGGAGACATGCTGAGCTCAACTCACACAAGCATCCTCACATGCTGTGGGCATAATGTAATTAAAACCACAACAGGGATGCACAAGAATGCATGTTAGGTGTATAGTCAGTGGATATGGATGCAAATTCACATGCGTCTAGTATATTATGTGTGGGGAGCGGCTCACGTGACCTCTGTGTGTTTGCCTGTCTGTTCCTTTTGCTGTTTGTGCAGCTTAAAGGCCTTGCTCCTGACTTCAGCCCGGCCTATTTGTCAGCTTGCAGTAACATACTTGACATTATTTGTGAATATATTCTGGAGTGCCTGACAGTAGAAGCAGGTCACCTCAGTGTGCAGCAGCACCTGTGAGTATAGGGACATAGATTTTTCTGATCCCAACCTGAATTCCTCCAATGGTCCTTCCAAAAGGCAGCATCAAAGAATAGTGAATTTGCAGTTGCTTGGATTCCCAGCGATGGAGAAATCTCAGAGCAATTTAGTTCTGTTGCATTCTAAAGGCCCAGTGTTGAAAAAGTGCAGCCCCATACCCTATTCCCAGTAGCCAGTGGGCACATCATCCCACTTTGTTTCTAAATATAACTATGTTCCCTAATATGCCTGTGTTCTCTGTTTTTCTTTAATTATTTGTTCCACTTCAGTGGCTTCCCTCAGATTGGTGCAAGTCAGAGATAACTATTCTGAACTTCCTAATTATGGTGATATAAATATAAGAAGTCTCGTACTCCCAGCCTGCTATATTTTCACTGTGCAGAGATCAGGGTGTGTTGCCTGCTGTGTTAGACAGCTGATTTTTGTCACCACACAGGTAGCAGAACGGGCGGTGGTTTTATTTTTGCCAGCAACTGATAGAAACAAAACATCGGAAGACGTCTTTTACATTGGATTGTAAAATCTATCTGTTGTTTTAATTTGGGCCATTTTTGTTTCTGCTTCAACACTCTTGCAGTTCTGTGAATAGCTCAATCCTTTAATTTAAGGCACTGTTTCCTAAAATCATAGAGGGAGGCAAACAAAACCTTTCATTTGCAGGGGTTCCAGCTTAGATGTCTTGTTAGCCAAACCTTGGCTTAAAGCAGTGGCTTTGTTTCTGTGTCGTTGCAGATTCCCTATGCAGCAAGCTTGATCAGGAAAGAAAAGCTCGGTGCACACCTCAGCAAAAGCTAAAGGTAAGCTTGTGAAAGAAGAGATTTTTTTTCTGCCTGACTTGGCCGTCATGTTTCTCTTTGCAGGCATTGCAAGAATTAAGAGAGTTGTTTTGTTGTGTGGTGTTACCAATTCTGGTCTAAAAGCTCTGTCTGTGGAGGTGTCATGCTGTGGTCTAAAGCTGGTAACTGGCACGTAACACAAATTATGAGGCTTCGTCGGGGTAGGACGTAATGTTGAGAGTAGAGTGATTCCAGGCCTAATCGCCTGAGCACCCTCTGGCACTGCAAAGTGGTGTCGAGGTTATGTACCTTCAAGTGGAAGAAGGGAAATACCTTGGCATTCACAATGCAGTTCACACACAGGCAAATAGGGATGGAGTTTTCTGCCCATAACGGAGCTTTTTCAACTCCAGGAAAGAGCAGTACATTTTGGGAGCTTTACAGAACTACACCGACACTGTCTTCTGTGGTTCAGTCTCCTGCAGACGGCAGTCACGCTGCTCCCGTGTCCCGGATCTTCCTAAACCCAACACTGCATTTTTCAGGAGTGTTTTTTAGGAGCATTCAGTTAGCAGAAACACTCTCTCCATCATCAGTGGCCTGGGAGATTACAGTTTTGGGTGCAAAGGCTTTAACATTTAAATGATGTTCTCTTTTTTTCTGGTAAAACAAGAAGATTAGGGCTTGGAGACAGAGAGATAAAAAGCCAGTAGCCCTGCTACTGTGTCAGGCCACAAAACCTGGCTTGTGGATTCCGCTCTGAGGTGGAGTGGGTGGATTAGAAAAAAAGAGATATTTATATATAGAGACCTTAGTAATGCACAAAGCAGAGGTATTCAAGAGAAGGTCTGGGGCATCTGAGAAGGGCTTGATAGTATAAGTGACGGAGGTTTGCCTGAGCTCTGGAAGAAGGAGATACTCCTAATGTTTTTAAGTAAGTATAGAATAACCAGATAACCAGTATCTGTGGCCTTGAGCTCTGCCTACTGAGATAAGGAGATTAATTTAAGCGTCAGGTTGGTCTGTTTTGCCCTCTTGTGCATACTTTCTTACTGACTGCCAGCATTTTCCAGTTGAGTCTACATTAATCTGAGCACTGATTTAAAATAAATTCAGTGATATTAATATCCTGAATAAAAGCAGTACGCCTCCCCAGATGAGAAGCAGCGGGTCCTGCCCCAAGCGCCTTGTCCAAAGCACTGATCTACGATAAAAGTCTGCCTGAGGATGGCAGCATCAGATGAACGGCACCGTGTGTTGCCAGCATCGGGTTTTCATCAGCTGACAATCCCTGCAAGGACGGTGCTGGCATCACAGCTACCAGCGTTTCCTGCTTATTTGCTGAGAGTGTGAAGGATGGATGCATTGCTCACGCTGGTTTTGTTTCCAGTGGCACACCATCCCTGCAGACAATGGGGATTTCTCTAAGTAGGCCCTAGTGCTTTTGAAAGATTAGCTGTTACTTAACTGCTAAGCTAAATCAGTCAAGCAGAGAATCGCAACTATGCTGTTTCAGAAGCAATTTCACGTTCTCAATGTGCCAGGCAGAAAGGAGTTGCCTCAAGAAGAACCGTGTGTGCACATACATACCCACACGATACACCGGGGGGGTGAAGGACACTGTGTGTTGCAGAACAGCCACTCAGTTAATGCTCTGTGTTTCTCAGCTACCCCCGTTGGGCTTTGTGTTCCTTTCCACAGCAGGTCTTCTTGCCTTTAGTTGTACTTCAGTCAGTTACAGTTTGCATTTCATCTTTAATGCGAGTATTTCTACATTAACTCTAGAGATACTAGCAAAGTCTCAGAGGGTGCTTCTGGAGCAGGTCACTTACATGTATCCATTTTTCAAGGATTGTAAATAAATATTGTAATTCTGTAAAGACCTCTCAAACTTAGGCTTAGTGTTGGTAACATTTTATCTTTTTTTTTTTTTTTTTTTCCTATTCCCAGGTGCACAGGATCTTTTGCAGCTGTTACCTTGTAAGTTATAACCTACTACTCAGAAACTTAACTTGTATAAAGACTGAAAAAAAGGAACGTCTGTGGGGATTTAAAGAACAAATAAACCGATTGGGGATTAAAGAACAAATAAACTGGGTTCCTCCGAACCCAAGGACAAGTGACCTCAAAGCATCATGGACAACCATGTAAAATAGAATGTAGCAGCCATTTATTAGTAAAAACAAAACAAAACAAAAAAAAAAATCAAAAAATGCCTGTCCTGGATCTTTTTTGGTGGTACCAAAGTTTAAGTCTTTGTGTTTTTAGAAGGACTACTGATAGAGAAAATGCTTTCGATGAATCGTACAGATAAGCTGTGGAAGGAACTGCTGATCCTTTCAATGCCACAAACACTGGCAACATCTGCCCGTTCATCTTTTGCTTTTGAATAGTGATTGTTTTATGAAAAGAAATGTGTGTCTTACCAGATGGGCCAGAACCACATCTGGCTGGACGGATGGATGGATGGATAGAGCAGCGTTAGCCATACACAGTGCTTTTTAAAAGCAGACTGGAAATTCTCATACCCCTCTCCCTTGGCCCTCTCCTTCTCTGGTATTTTGCCTGCTGTATGAATTACGATTGTACTCCTCTGGAAATATTTTACAATTTAATATTGAGTGTAATTAAGAATATAATCACTGTTATCAAAAAAGGTATTTAACTCTGTTGTAGTTTCTTTATCATTCATGTGGATAAAAAGTCTATAATAAAAAAAAGAAAACTATGAGATAATAGTTGAGCTTCCCTGTAATTTAATGTGATGCTTACTCTACTAAAGAACTGGGAAATTTATCCCCAAGAGTACATTTTTAGAAATATTTTAATTCACAAATAATGTGTTGGAAGTACTTCATGGCAGGAATCCTCTGCCTCTGGTTATTTTGAAAACATTTGGAAGCAGATCAGTGGAATTTGAGGAAGTGCCTTGTGCATCCACAGAAATAAAGGGAGACTTATGCCAAAGTCAGTTGACTTTTTTGAAGACTGTAGTTCAGGTCTTCTCCTGATGATGTGCAACACCCCGATTGCCAGGGCTTTCCTGAGAGAAACTCATCTTTGTGCAACAGGTCTCAGTATTCCCCCTCATTCCCAGAAAATCCCTGGAGATAGTTCCTTAGTGCAGCCCCGCCGATCTGGAAGGCAGGGGAGGAAGGGTGCAGCCTGTTTTCGTGCCCTGTCCTGCGTAGTTTGCTCTTCCAGTAGGTGAGCTGACAAGACTCAAATACAAGACTTGCTGAACTGGCAGCAAACTGGCTTTTGTAGCGTGGAAAAAAGCAACGGAAGTGCCAGAAAAGCTGGACCAGGTCAGACCCAAGTTATCCGTGCCAGTGCCCTGTTCCCAATAATAGATGAAATCAGATTCTTTGTGAAAGCACGTGAGCAATTAGAGATACATTCCCAGAATATTGTTTTAACATCTAATGATTTACTGCTCATTTCTGATCTAGACATGATGTCTTGTTTTTATTAACCCTCAATGGATTTTTATTTCCATGAACTCATCCAGTGACTTTAAAACCTAGGCACACCTTTAGCAGCTTACAAGATCCTGTGGCAATAAGCTCCGCAGCTTAAATACAGCTTGTGAGTTAAAAAACCAGCTGGTGGTTGTAGCTGCCGCCTGCTAGCCTCATTTTATGCCCTGGGATTCTTGTACGGGATGAGACCAGTTGCCAGTTGGCTACTGGCAATCTCTGCCCACCTTCTCCATGCCGGTCCTGATTTCCCAGCCATCTATTGAGACTTTTCGGTTGTCTTTTTTCCAGGTTGAAGAGTTGTAGTCATCCCTCCAACAGAAGCAGTCCTGTAGCTTTTAGCCTTCATGTGCTTTTTCCTGATCAGCTACATCCTTTTATGAGATGGAGAATTAGCTGTGTATTGTTCTGCTGATGGAGGATGTCAAACTCAGACACCAGAGTGAAAAGAGTAGGCTTATTTTACTTTTAATAATTGAAGGATATAGCCAAGTAATATGGAAAATAGGCAACAAGAAAAATACAGAATAGTACACTCAATTATTACTACATACAGTTAATTATAGAAAATAAGAATAAGCAAGTTAATGCACCTAATCATTACTACAGGACAGGGAGAATAGTGATTAAGATCCATCACCCCTTGCATACGTTACCAACATCCAGACCCGCAGGCGCTGGGCAGCCCCGGCTGCAGCGAGGATTTGTTGAGCCTTTCCCAGCAAGTGGGAAATCCTACGCGGTGCGTCCACCCGTAGGTGAGGCACCCAAAGTCGCTGTGAGCGGGTCCAGCTTTATGTACCAAAAATCAGCAAGCCAGAATAACTTGCACTTTTCCTTGAGCAGAAACATCTGGTTTCATCCTCCTGTTGGATTCCACCCAAAGCCTGGCCAGGGCTCGTGGCGGGGGGAGAACCAAGGGAGTGTCTAACAAGGCCAACACTTGGGTTCTCAGCCTTGAACAAGGCTGAACAAGGGAGGTTGGATACATTCTCTCAGCATTTCATCCTCACTGCTGATTATATTCTGTCCAAGCTGCATCTTTCACTAGTGAGCGTACATATTTCGTTAATGTTCAGATATTAATTAATAAATGCTAATGGTAATAAAATTTTATTAATTAGCAGATACTAATAATGGATAGCGTTTGGTTGTGAGGTTCATCTAGAGGTCAACTTTGTTTCAGGGACTATTATCCAGGCCCTAGCACTACAAGTATTCAGGATACAGGATGCCACATAGATTATAGTACAGAGTGACATGATGGTATTTTCTGTGATGAATGAACTCAACTGTAGTGTGGTGGTAAAATGTCTTACCACTATAGATCAAAAATTTTGCCCAGACATAAAGTAATCCAGTTAGTAAGAAATTACTGCCCTAATGGCTTCTGAGTGCCAGAGCTCCTGGATGTGGTCAGGCGTGCAGAGTAATCCATTGTCCCTCCCCACTGGAGAACTAGCCTGGTCAGACCCAGGAGCAGTCACGAACGATCTACAACAGGTTTATGTGTTTTCTACTCCCTGCTCAGCAGTGCTCAGACCATCATGTTCCCCAGCGACTTTCCACAGCGAGTAAGTCGTGCATCCGTAAATTGTGAAACTGTGTATTAAATGCGTAGTTGACACAAAGGACAGAATGGGTATGCAACAAATGACATTTCAAATCGAACATCCAAACCCGAAATGTCCAATTTGCACTTGGTTCGTTATGCTAAACTCCCCAGTCAGGAGAAGGAAACACCGCTTGTCTGGTTTGTAACTGGTCTACAGACCACAACTGCAAAGTTAAGATGGAATGTATGTCTCAGAATTAAGCAGGAATGAAGTGTTTTGAATTAAAAAAATCATCCCTCACACTGATAAAGCTCGAGAAGGTGATCCTAGAAAACAAACACAGAGCAGCCACCACCTGAACCAATCTACTTCGGTAAACATCCATGGAAGCTTCTTATCACTGGTTGCTTTTTGTTTGCTTTCCTCTTGTGCCAAAGTTTATACACGTTAAGGTGATGAGGATCCCATTAAACACTTGTGTTTCACAGACTCAGCCCTCAACATTTCCACCAGCAGGCATCATAAAGAAAAGAAAATAAAGGATAGTAGAAGATTTACCCAGTAGTTGATATGCAGTGTACCCTAAGGCCGTGTCTAAAGTCATTCCCCTGTCCCTGAACTCAGCTCTATAGTTAAACCATTGCAGCGGCCCCAGCAGGGTTTTGTTTGAGCCCACTGATGTCCCAGGGAGCTGTTCCCGTCAACCCAGACCCACAGCCTTTCCCGATGGCAGTTGGATGTGGCTACCCTGAGCTGCAAGGTAAGGGTTTCATGGTGTGGGCACAGCCACGGTTAATTTACTGGTATAGGATAGCCTGTATTGTTGCTCTCCTTAATTTAAAATGAACGTCGTGTTAGTGTGGAAAATAAACATTCAGCTTTTTTTACACGTGGCATGCAGCTTGTCGATACCTTTAAGGAACCTGCATGTTGACTAAATATCGCTTCCACAGCTCTTACCACTGGAGAGGCAAAAGGAAATAGCTGTATTACAAATCTTAGTTTCATCCTTTCTTTCTTCAAAATCCCCTGAGAATAGTAAAAACCACAGCACAGGCTACACACTGAGCTGTGATCTGAATTTTCCTGGGTGCTTGAATGAACAACGAATAGATTGAAAAGCTCATTAGCGATTGACAGTCCATTTTTTTTCCCCCACAGAGCTGGGTTTCGGTGAACTTCCCACAGCATCTCCAAACTGAGCTCTGTCCTTCAGGCGTGGTGGTGCTTCTTCAGGACTTAGGGCTTAACTCATTCGCTTCTGAGATACTTTAGCACAGTTATTTATGTTGGTGAAGAAGCGCACCAAGCAAAAGCAGGAAGGTGTGTGCTTTCCCTTATTGGAGAGCATGAGAACAGACCTTCTCTTGGGACCATATTTTCGGGTGCCTTCAAACCACCTCCTTCAAAGACATTTTTTACCTTTTGTTGACCTTGTTCTGAAATGACAGGTGAAAACCAGTGAATCATGAAAAAGTTATTTGAAGTGAACAGCATATCTGAGCATTTATTGCTCTTGAGATCAATCATACTGACAAATAAATACCTTGATTATTATAAAAATGTTTTCTCCGCATGAATAGGCCAATTAAAGGCGTTAACAGTGAAGATTTGGACTTCTTGTCTGAACTGGGTATGGCAAGCAGGATAAGGCCCTGCTATTTAATAGTAAATAAAATGTGTCGTTGTTGTACTACTGACCAACTCTTGACTGTTCCTGAGTCTTTCATCTTCTGTGAGGGGTTGAAATTCAGATTTCCTCAAAATTTATTCTTCCTATTCCATGATTTTTATGTAAAACTTCAAGGCAGTTGTGCCAAAAGTTTTGCATCTATTTTGCAGTGCACAAAAAATAGCACCTTCTCAGCAAACCTGTATTTTTACACAAATTCCACATTTTACACAAATTCCACAAGGAATTAACAAAAACAAAGCCCAGCATTTGCTCTGACTCTCTTGGATAACTACTTTTACCCCACTGGCTTTCAAAGCAGAATCACTCTACTAAGCAAAACTGTTGGGAGAGCTCCTCTAGGACATCTCACTATTTTCCTATAATTTTCTGTAGCTCTTTTTCCTCTAAAGGGTTTGTCCATGGAGTTTTTGCCCAGATGAGCATGGCAGGGGGGTTACAACTAGATGATCTTTAAGGTCCCTTCCAACCCAAACCATTCTATGATTCTGTGATTCTAAATATATTTTGATAGTTTTACTCAGCCGGCTTGGATTATTCGGTACACTTTTGAGAGGGCTTTTTTTCACTATAGTAAGATTATCCTGGATACATACGCTGATATGAAATGTCTCATCTCCAAACTACTAGCCAAGTGTTCACTAATAAATCCCCGAGCAGGTAAATAACCTACAGCCGTACTAAGCCGCTCGGGCGCTGCACGTGGCTTGGATCCTTGTGCCCTGTGGCATGTGTCTCTAAGGCCACGTCCACACTTGGCTGGTTGCCCTGGTCTCACTGGGTTTGTTTTACCTGTGCTGGCAGTTTGCAGTGGTGGACGGCACCCAATCCGCGTGAGATAAAATGTTCCTGCAGGAAAGAGCTGTGTCCTCCACCGCAGCTCCCCACTCTCATCTCAAGCTTGTCTGCAAAACTGAGTTTGGAGTCAGGCGAATACCAGGATAAAAAAGAAAAAAAAATCAAGACATTATAGATCCCCTTTGGGAATATTCAAAGCATCCTACTGCTTTTTCCTTAATGTCTCTGAAAGTTCAATGAAAGGGAATTTCCATTCACTAGAGAAGTTTACAGAGAACATGTCCCAGACACTTCCATCATGTCTCCACACTGGGCATGTACAAGGGATGGAGATCTACCATGCAGACGTTCAGTGGTTTGTAAGAGTGAGGTCTGCCATGTATTTACAGAATCACAGAATCACAGAATCATTCAGGTTGGAAAAGACCCTTGGGATCATCGAGTCCAACCCTCAGCCCGACTCTACAAAGTTCTCCCCTACACCACATCCCCCAACAGCTCATCCAAACGACCCTTAAACACACCCAGGGATGGGGACTCCACCCCCTCCCTGGGCAGCCTATTCCACTCTCTGACCACTCTTTCTGGGAAACATTTTTTCCTCATGTCCAGTCTGAACGTCCCCTGTTGCAGTTTAAAGCCGTTCCCTCTTGTTCTGTCACTAATCACCTGTGAGAAGAGACCAGCACCAACCTCTCTACAATGTCCTTTCAGGGAGCTGTAGAGAGTGATGAGGTCTCCCCTCAGCCTTCTCCTCCTCAAAATAAACAGTCCCTTTCCCCTCAGGGCACAGTCTAAACACCAGAGAAGTCAGTCAAGAGACTCTCCTTGACTTTGGTGAGCTTTGGGACAGACTCAAAATTGCAAATGGGTTTCACAAACCAATTTAGGTTTTGGTTTGAGCTTTCTGTTTGTTTGATAAGGAAGGAAGTCACTGGCATCTGTCTGAATATAAAGTCCTCCCTTCTTGGGAAGTCTTTTGTGGCATGTACAACGTGGAAATGTTTTTTAACACCATGCTTGCTCTGGCTCAAAGCCAAATAAAAGGCCACTGATGCCCTGGAGAGGGAGAGAAGGTATTTCCATACTGAGTGTTCTTCTCTGTGGATGGTACAGAATGGATAACTGTTGTGTGGCTTAACCAAAAATATATCTGCATGTATCTGCAGGCTTGCTCTCCACCGTTCACCTCTCTGTAAAATCTAATTCATGTAGTTCGTTCACTGTTTTCTTTGGCCACAGAGAAAAATTCACAGCCCTGGTCGTTATCTAAACATGACCGGTGATTTGGACTGTGGACATCTGAAATCCTGCCAAACAATCTCCAGGGGATTTGGAGAGGTGCTTTGGTCCTGTTTCATAGTAGCAGTGAGGCAAGAGGAGCTGAAATGGGTTTGCAGCTATTAATCTAGGCACAGCAGATAAATGCGTCAATCTCTATTGTTAGTTTTGAAAGACCTGCCAACCTGGAGTGTATTAATGTATTCTGTGTGAATGCATTAACAAAAAAGGAGTCTCCACCCTAGAGCACCACTCCTTCTCTGATCACAAAGCACAAGTAATTGCATTTTTTTCACAAGATAATTCAGTGCAGTTGCCAGCTTAGCTCCAGTGTGGCGGTAAGGCTTTTGCAGAGCAACACAAGGTCCAGACCTGCGGAGCTGTGACTTCCCTAGTGAAGGTATGGGAAGAGGTGGGTGCTGCAGACCAAGCTTGATGATATCCTCCTCCCCACGGTGCAGTGAAGAACAGCTAAACCAGGCTGCAAGAAACACCGAAATGAAGCACATTTCAAACCCAACCCTAAACTGGCCATCACCCATTAAAAACAACAGCTCCGCAAATTCCTGCCTTGTTCCTTTCAATGTGAAGAGCCACGTCAGTCTGCTTAACACCCAAAAAGCAAGGACAGGGCTCAGACTTACTGTGGTCCCGTAGTTGCCCCTTGGCCAGGAGCCATCTTGGCTGGTGGGCTTCCCTTGCCTGGAGAGCACCCAAACCACGGGGCTGCCTGCCCTCTCCACCCAGCCTGCTGGAGGAGCCCCAAAAACACCACTCTCGGGACATGGCATGTTTCTGCAGTGACTCCAGAATGCAAGCTACAGAGGTGGTTTTGCTGGAGGAGTTCATGCGATCGTGGCATGTCAGAAGGGGTTCAGTGCCCAGCGGAAGCCCTGGCAGGCTCCTAGGTGGAGTCTGGCTGTGTCTCCTGCTCCACCAGAAAGATCGTGAGAGGAATTGCTTATCAAAAGGACAGTGAGTAAAGCCGCGCTTTGATCCACCTCCGCACTTTATTGATTGGCTATAAACGGAAGAGATTATTCTGCCCTAATAAAAACCATGGAGAGAAGAAAGCAATCAACAGAGGCAAATGAAGTGAGCAATTAGTCTGAAACCCTCCAGACCAGCTTTACTTTCAGGCAAGGTCTTAGCAGCATGACACTGACACAAGGATCTCCAGCAGTCACAAGGTAATCCAGAAATTTGTAATCTTATTCCGCTCTAGATTTAAACTGCCGTGGTTTATTTTCTTAACTTTTTTCAAGTTGAGGGGTGACACCGAGGTGCTCCTTAGGACATCTTACTGATGTGACAAAACCAGATTGTATCACAGTGGGGCTGGAGGAGTCTGTAGTAAGCAAGTGATTTTCATTTTCAGTAATACTTAGCCCAGCTCTCCTTTCACCGGGGAAAATTTCACATGAGAACCTGAAACAGCTTCTAGGCCAGCATTTCAGTTTATTCACAGACACATGCACTAATGGATAAGAGGCACAGCCTGGACAGTCTACATAGCTATAAAATTATGCTGCCTGGTTTTATTGTCCAGGCTTTATAAAAGTAGGAGTTATTGCAGATCCCTCTGATTCATGTCAGTAGGAGGGGTAATGGTTGTAATGATAGGACAAGGGGGAATGGTTTTAAACTAAAAGAGGGGAGATTCAGATTAGATAAAAGGAAGAAATTGTTTATGATGAGGGTGGTGAAACACTGGCACAGGTTGCCCAGAGAGGTGGTCGATGCCCCATCCCTGGAAACATTCCAGGCCAGGTTGGACGGGGCTCTGAGCAACCTGGTCTAGTGAAGATGTCCCTGCCCATGGCAGGGGGTTGGACTAGATGGCCTTTAAAGGTCCCTTCCAACCCAAACCAGTCTGTGATTCTGTGCCTTATACAGTATCTCAGTCTGAGCAGCATTTCAGGGCTGGTATCATTCCTCATATAAATATGAGTAAGGGTTTGGCTTGGCTTTTTTCCTGTAGGGTTGTCACTTGCTTCAGTCACTCACTTTTTTCTTGTGCAACCTGTGGCTACACAGATTTTTCACAATAATTCCATTTTAAGTTAAGTTTATTGATGCAAAGAGAGTAGAATTAAATTGCAACATCTAAGACTTTAGATACAAGTTCTTTTTATACCTGAGAACATACTGGCAGACAAGTTATTCTTGTGTTTACTAACTAGATGTCATCAGGATACATCCTGTGACTCCACATTTTAGTTCTATTCTGGAAAAGGAGCTGGAATAGAATAAAATAATGATTGGAAACCTGCATATCACACACGCAAGCTGGAAATATGCGCGTGCATGTGTGTGCGTCTGTGTCTGTGCAGCAGTAGTAGTACAAGGTGACACCTGCATCTGACTTGAGCACTTTTTATCCATTATACTTTACACTAATAAGGCGTGTCACAGTTTTAAGCTTCTACAAGAAGAATATTACCATGGTGAAGGCATAAAACCAAGTGGCAGGAGATATGCTTGAAATTCCCAGCCATGCCACAGGCTCTCTGACTGATGTAAAACAAATTGTTAGCCCCAGTTTCCCTGTCTCAACAGTAGGTTAATGATCCATCCCTGCCTCACATGCTGGCTGTGAAGAAAGCTTCATCCACTGGTTTGAGAAACTTGGTGATCAGATGAGGGTTTTGGTAACAGGCAGTATTGCTGTGGTAAGGTAATGTTCTTCACCACAAGGCAAGAAACTGTATTTTGGGCCCGTGTTATCTTTCCATCTAGCTGTTGATCATTCCTAGTTACTTTCTTATGTGATGGCTGAGATGTTTTATAGGAGTTAATCACTCCATTTCTGGAAGCAGTAAAAGAAAAAGTATAACCTCCGCTCAAGAAACTTGGGCTCAGTTACCTTTTCTGCTTAAGTCTCCCTCTGTGTCCTGGGGCAAATTGGCTGGGATTAGATAAAGGTGTGTGCTAGACGTGCTAGAGTGTGATGCCAACGTGCTTGTCCATGCCAAGATTAGATGCTGTAGACAAACATAAATCATACTCAAGACACCTGGGGAGGCTCATTGCCTTAAGAGAAACCTTCAGGGTTTTGATGTCAGGTTAAACTCTGCCCTTTGGATCTGTCCCTTAATCCATCTTGTTTTGATTTCCAGTCTGCAAAACGGCGACAGCAGAATCTATCTCACAAGGAAGTTGTAAAGATAATTCACGTTAGAGGTGGTGAAATGCTCAGACTTCATAAATGAATCTAAAATAAATGTGCTGGTTTTGAACATTAAACTGTGATCCAGATGTCTGTTGGTTTTCTTTTTCAGGATGGTCCATGCTGATGAAGAAGGTTTCTACAACACCGTGGTTTCCAAGGAAGAAGGTATTTTACTCTCCTGTTTGTTTCATTAGCATTTTAAATCCATTTTGCCGTGTTTATTTGTGTGGTGGCACTGCTGAGAGGCACCAGGCAACAGCAGTGTTATCAAGTATGTAAGATTAGCAGATACAGAGTGTTGAATGTGCTCAAAAGGAATGAGTGAATCAGACATGTTAGACCCATTTCTGTTGGGGTTTTAGAGGGGAGAATGGTGGAAAAAAAAGAAGCTGTTGCAGCAGAACAGAGGAGTGGGACACCTGAAGGCAGTGTAGCAAATTTCCACTCCTTTAAGTTTGGAATTAAATCCAAGAACAATATAGGATGGAAGCAGATTGAAAAGGGTGGAAGTGGATGGAAAGTGCTGGCTAGAGAAGCAGTAAGATTCAGGATCCTGCTGTGGCTTTACTGTGAATAGGTGAATAATATGTGGAAAAACGTTGTGGTCTAATAGTGCCGGGCAGACTTTTCCACCCTGAGATCCATTTGGCTGGGTTTCAGTCTCAGCCCTGCAAAGCAGTTTTGCTTTGTACTTTAGATACTGTACTGCAGATATGTACTGCAGATAAAGATCCATGAGTTATTAACTGAGAATTAACTGAGCTGTGAGATTTTTCAAGAAAAAGTATTTCCCAGGAATGCCCTTCTAACACAGAGCTGGTCAGCCCCTCCATCCACAGTTTGCAGCAGAAGGACCGCCAGTATTTGCAGCTTGTAACAACCTGGGTCATTTCACAAAAAGTCGCATTTCTTAAAGCTATTTTTGGCAAAACTCACCTGTGATTGCCATACTCTCTTCAAGGTTCATCACCATCTACTTATGAGATTATCATGGTGTCTCTCAGTGGAAGTCTCTTACTGCTGGTTGCCATCAGCGTGGCAATAAGTGTTCTCTGGAGGTGAGTGTTAGGGCAGTAGGAGAGGACACAGGGTCACCAAGGAAATGCCTGCAGTGATGAATTCCTGTGGGAGCCGAGTGTGATCAGGGAGCCCATGGGAAGAGCCTGCCAAACCCTACTGCCTCGTGCGGTCCTCCCTCTCCATCAGCCCACAGCAGGGTGCAGTAACAGTGGCTGGAGGATTGCTAGGGTGGGTGCTTGAGTAACACCAGTTTAGACTCAGAATCACAGAATCATTTAGGTTGGAAAAGATCCTCAAGATCATTGAGTCCAACTGTAAACCCAGCACTGCCAAGTCCACCACTAAACCACGTCCCCAAGCGCCACATCTAGGCATCTTTTAAACCCCTCCAGGGATGGTGACTCCACCTCTGCCCTGGGCAGCCTGTTCCAATGCTTGACAACCCTTTTGGTGAATAAATTTTTCCTAATATCCAATCTAAACCTCCCCTGGCAAAACTTGAGGTCATTTCCTCTTGTCCTGTCACTTCTTACCTGGGAGAAGAGACCAAACCCCCCTTCTCTGCACCCTCCTTTCAGGGAGTTGTAGAGGGCCATGAGGTCTCCCCTCAGCCTCCTTTTCTCCAGACTAAACCCCCCCAGTTCCCTCAGCTGCTCCTCATAGGGCTTGTGCTCCAGACCCTGCACCAGCTCCGTTGCTCTTTAGGGCAATGATTTTGTTTTTGTTTTACATCTGCACCAAATTCTTCTCCCCTTCCTCAGATTTTATTGAAATGTGTATTTATATGTTTGATATTTTATTAAGGAAATTAAGAGACCCAAGCCCCTATTTTCTCACTACTGCCAACATTTTCATTTTTTTCAAAAACAACATGAAGTCACAAGAAGAGGAACATTCCTTGAGATGTTTATTTCTATGATGAGAAAGTAAATGATATGTTTTGAGAAATCTCTTCAAGCAAAAACTCTGTTCAGCTTTAATTTGAATGCATCTAACCAAATGGAGGAGGGCAATGGGGTCATAAGACATGTTTTATGCTAAAGGGCAGAAGATTAGGGGGAAAGGAAAAGGTCACCTCCATAATTAATTAAATCAGCTTTACCCCAGCTATCGGTTCTGTACTGCCAAGACTTATATCCTGTTATTATTTGGATTGGGTTCAAAATAGAAAACAGGTCTTCATGCTTATCTGACACCTAATGATTTGCTTTGCTCCATTTCTGTTGTGCCAGGCGCTGCACATCAAATTATTTCTCCAAAAATCTCAGTACGCCTGTGGTGGTGGAAAACATTACAGTGACGAAAAATAGCTCTGATGATAAGATTTCGACGGTGGATTTGACTGGCCCAGTGTGTATAAGTTACATTTCTGACAAGTGAACTGTTTCCCTGGTTTGCCATCTCTGAAGAGCCAATTTCCATTTTTTACTGTTCTTTTCTGCTGTCTCAACGACACCCCCTGGTTCAGTGCCTGAGCAGTGATGGCCCACAGCTTCTTCCACCTGCAGGTTTCTTCTGGAGAGAAAAGTGGATGAAGGACCTGGGGGTGTATGCTGGTGAGCTGATGGACTGACATGAAGCACTTCATTTTCTCCACCATAGCTTTAGACTGTGAACTCGTAGCACACCAGTATTAGAAAATGCAGGAAAATGGAAGCGGAGAAAAAGCACAGATATATGTACTTTATCTCTATGATGTGTTAAAAATTTACTGTAGAGACATACATCCTTCCATATTATCTCTTTCTGTGGGTGAGTCATGGGAAAAAAAATGCAGTGGGGGATTTCTGGTGATTTTTACAAAGGTTTCCCAATCCCTCTGACTCATGTGTGAATCCCACACGTTATGCTGAGATCTAACCTTTTGCTCATGGTTTCCTACTAGCTGTACAACTCTGCGGCTATTGCTAATGTTATTGGACAGATTGCAATCTCTTAAGTCACCAGGTTTGTGATTTTTTTTTTTTTTTAATCTGCCCACTTTTACAGCATGAAGGAGGATACTGTCTATTAATCTTTAAACAGAGTGCTGCAGCTTTCCCAGCACCAATGACCTCTGCCTCTGGCATGGCACCAGCTTGCTAAGGAGCAAGCCTGGCTGTTCTCCCTATTCAGGTGACAGTTAAAGGGGACAGACTAGTCTGAGATCTGGCACAGAGAGGGATCAGTGTGCTCCCTGGATCTGGCCAGCCTAGTCCAGCTTCATGCCCTTTGCTAACTGCTGCTGGGAACCCTTCAAGAGCTGCCGGGTATATAATTTTCCATGTACCTTATCAACTTTCTTGGCCTATCTCCAGCATGCTTTCCAATACAAATAGATGGAAAGTTGAAGGAATCAGGAGAAAAGCCCTTTGACCAATGGATATTGCTCCAAAAAGGGGTCTGGCATGGTCCGTTCCCCCTTTGTGCTCACACATTGCAGAGCAATGAAAATATCTGCAGGATCATTAAGGCACTTTGGAGTTGCCCACAGGTTGGAAGGGCGGTTGGCGTCAAACAGGAGGCCCTAAGGGCCACCAAATGTATGAACAGGAAGGCTACAGTCTATGAGTTTCCTCCTTTTCCAGGCTTAGATGGGGCCAGCCATTCACCGGGGAAGCCGTTGATGAAGAGTCTGGCCCCAGTGGGACACACCGTGACACCAACACGCTCGTGTAAGCTCCCGTATCTGATGCTTATCAAAACAGAGACTTAGGGTAGGCACAGAAAGATGAGGCTCTCCCACAGGCATGGGGCATTTCACAGCCATGAGTGAAAATCTGTGTGCTGCGAAGGCAGTCAGACTTCAGCCACCTTTACAACACCTCTGTGTTTGTCCCAAAAAAGCAGTTTCAGTAACTTTTCTATTAGCAGAGGTGGAAACCAGACCTGATTCTGAAACTGAGGGGACATGTCAGCTGTCCCTGGTGGAGGCTCAGCCACAGCAGGATCCTTTCTCCTCTGACATCAACCATATTCCCATTCAAACTATTGCTACTGACACCATTTTCCATGGTCTGATGAAACACATGCTTGCATGTCCACAGTGGCAAACACCAACTCCTTGCCTGAACAGTCTGTGCCACTTTGGTCTCCCTGTTGCATAACACCTGTACTTAGTGAGCTGCTCCTGCCCGTCCATCGCCTGTAACAGCGGCCTCAGGCACCCCTTCTCTTTGCTCTCCTTAATACCCCTGCTCGCTCTTCATGCCACTTGCCGTACAGAGACAAAATCCTCCCCCTTGTCAAAATTCATGGAGCTGTCTCCTCATCCTCCTCTAAATCCCTCCTTAAGACCCGCTGCTGCCTCAACGCCTGCAAATCCTGACCGTCTGTCAGCGGTAAGGCAGGCTAAGCAGAGACTTCCAATTCTCTGGCAAAGTTTATTTGTTTTTCTGCTGCCTCATTCCTCATGTTGGCCTGCTTTTGATATTCACTGTTTTCCAGCTGAGACATGGACTGGAAAATCCCTGCACCTGTCATCTCTGAAAAATATCGATATGGTACCAAGCATAATGAACTTTGGTTCTGGTTTCAGCATGAACACAGCACAAACGGTGACTGGGCCAAAGTTGCCAATAATCACAGTACAATATAATGTACTGTTGATAATACCAAGATGAACAGCAGCATGTGTGTGTGTGTACATGCACTAGACAACAAATGACATTTAAAGGCTGTTATGGTTATGGAGCCAAGTATGATAAACTTAGGAAATGGCGTCAATAAATTCAGGTGTAAATTTGAATTTTGTATTCGTTTTTCTTTTGTTCTTCAATCTCCATTTGCGTATGAAACCGTATTAACGTCCTCTCAAGGTGCAAATCTTAGGAAAGCTGACAGGGTGTGATTTTTGAAGAGGATGGCTATTCACTTTTCAATAAGCCAGGAAGGACAGAGATGATACTGCTCAGCCCATACAGCGTCATGGACAAGACGAAGATCTTTTATACAGCTGCTGAAGGGTAAGAACTAGATACTAGTTCTCTCAGATGTACCAAATCTTATTGCATTTCCAGCTTTGGTGGTTAAAACAAACAACTAGACACTGAATCAGTTAAGTATTCAATTTGTGCTTACAACAGATGCATTATGTCTGTAGGACACATCACTGACCTTGGCAGTGCGATAGGTGTGATGACTAAAGGATGGCAAAGGCTTTAGTTTAACCATGGAATGAGGCTACGGGAGTTATTTATAACTCAGCTGCAGAACCTAAATTTTTTACATACACAGAATTTTTCAGTTAATGGAGTTACTCATTGTAGAGGTTGGTACATGGTAGGTGGGTGTAAGGACTCAGCTGCTTGGTTCGATACCCCATTCCAGAGTGCGATGGTTTGTGTCTGTTCAGAGCCCTCTTAAGGTAAAACCACGATGTAGCAAGTTGCCTTCTGGACTCTGAGGGTGAATATTTAAAGTTTGCTCATCTTCAGCTCATGAGGTATGACTAGGCCCATTGGCAAAGCCCGTCTAGAGACACACATTCGTTAGCAACCACTTGGCATGAGGCACCGAAAATAGAGAAGGCTGATGCCGTGTTCCCGTTAAGGGTCTTTCCACTGGCAATTACAGAAGTCAAATCAGACGGAAGAGTTGCCACCAACAAAATACATTTCTCCACTTGATATTTGTTGGGCCAGTTTCCAGCCTTTCTTGTGTCTCAAAAATATTCTTACTGATATGTGTATGTCTGGGTATGTAAAATATCTAAAGGAGGAAACTGCCAAAGCTAGTTCAGAAAATAAACCCAGAAGATGGTGGCAAGTGAGGCAAAGGATTTAGGGACTGAAGTCATAAGAATACTTCCTTTGACCTGGTATTTGCTCACCAGGAATAAACTAACGTAATCCTGAAAATCCTGAGCAACAAGTTCGAGTATCATTAACTGTAGAGGATAGTTAGACCTGAGGAGCTATGCTCTGTCTGATGATATTGAACAATAAACAGAATAAAAAATACCAAGGTCTTCACAACAGTTCACCAGCCTGAAGTTTATTCCTTCGACATCTGTAAGGCGGTTTAAAACTCTCCTTTATGGTGATTGACTGCACTCTGCAGATGACACCACAGGAATTTACTGCAATGAAACATAACACCTTAATGAAGAGAAAAAAAAAAAAACCTTCCTTCTAATGCAAGCAACTTTGTCTGGTTTTCCCTTCAACCACGTAACATGATGATTCAGAGATAAGACTCATGCGGTCGTTAAGTTGCCATGATGGATTTTACAAAGGGGAAAATCACGTCAAGTTTATGTAAGCTTGATGGCACCTGCTCTTTGGAAATACATCTTAATTATGGGTAAAAATACTAAGCCATAACTTGTATACTTATTTTAAAAACCTCATTTTTTTTCAGAGCCATAATTCTAAACATTAGCTCTTCACTGAGGTTAGTATTTATTTATAGGCTGGATACCGTAAGGAGGTAGCCCAGGAAATGCTATTTGATGATGGTGGTTATTAAACGTGCCTGTTAGTGACCCCTCATATTTATCTGTATTTAATTATAGAATTACTGCCATAATGCCCTAAGTTATGTCTGAGAACAAAAGGCAATTCTATTTGTGAGACCATTATATGCCAGCACTCACAACTTCTTAAAAAATAGTAATGACCTTTGAGATGAAATCTTTTCAGCCCAATATTGACTTTCTCTGTGTGTACGGAGTTTGGTAAAAATCAAGATTAGCCTTTTTTATTATTTATAGACACACAGAAAAAGATGGTTTGAAGGATTTAAAAAAGTTTCTGGCAAACTTTGGGGGCCCCTGGGTAACCAGAAGTGGCTCCATTTCTAAATGTTAAACTGGTAGTTTTTATACCAACCACTATATGTAGTAGTTATACCAAATTTAAAAATCTAGATGAGAAATAAAGATGTTGGAATTCCTGAGCTTGCAAGTACGTGTTCACACGTGCCAGTACACCTGAGTAGTGCCACTATCTGCTGACAAACAGGAAGTTAGATGTGTTTGCAGAATCAGAGCCAACATTTGGAAATATTTTGAGCTTTCATGTAACAAAACTCTTCAGTAAGGCTTAAATAATATTGATCCCACTGGAAGTGCAATAGATGCTTTATTCGCTTCCCTAAATTAAGGCTATATTCCTTTTTGAGACTGAAGTGACAAATACTTTTGACCAGATGACAAAAAACTCTGATGAACGTGTTTTTGTTCTCTGTTCTATCACCCTTACTTAATAGTAATAACTTTGGGGGTAAGTTAGTAACAAAACATGCTATGGCTCTGCTGATGGGGTGCTTCCTCCTGCGTCCAGCTCCAGCTGCTAAAATGTAATGTAATTTAATAGTAATGATTATCTAGATGCATAACACTATGTCATCGACTAAAGAAATTGTTTTGGAAAGGAAAGACGAAGACGAGAAGCAGCTGAGGTGTGGGCTTCTTCGTGCCTCATTCACATGGTGTCTGAGAGTCTATTGGTCGTACTGTCCCGACGCTTAATTAATTGCTGAAGTACCAGATCATCTCACGCTTGCTGGTGAGTGGATCTTAACCCAGAGCTGAAGCATGGAGATGTAATATTGATAAAACTCCGGATAATTTGCCCAGATCGTATCAGAAATGTGTGGCAGGGTAAAGGATCGAGATGGGGTCTCTCCAGTCCACCACATTAAGCACAAAGTTATCATTGCTATCACAGCGAATGAGTCTAATAACCATCAAAGCTCAGTGATTATGCAAATCATTGTACCCTGATTGGGTAATAAAAGCTATCAACCATCCGGAGTTAAGGAGTTTGCATATTGTATGATTACTGAGAAATAAAATCAGAGTGATTATGCAAATCACCCCCTTCAGCCAATCGGACTGAAAGATGCAAGGGAAAAAAAATGTGTATTTATGCATCAATAACTATACAGTATCCCTGAGCTCCAGTTATTATTATTTTTGTTATTTGACTGCAGAAGTTCCCAGAGGCCCTGATCAATCCAATATAAGATAGAATTAGGTTTTGGATTCTGCTACGAATCTTGACTTCTGCAGACCTTACATTTTGGATAAACAATTGGGATCTGAGCTGATTTCCTGCTAGAAGAAAAACGTGAATCAATAGATATTGAAAAAATGCAGGGGAAAAAAACGCAGATATTGTCCGTAAAATTAAATATAAAAACGTGTATTTCTGCACATGAGATGATTTACGGTTTTGACCGATCCTGCAAATATTAGATCAGTAATACGCCCGTGGGGGGCTACCTGGCAGCGGGATGACGTTTCCCTCCCACTATTTAGAAGGTGCGATGTTCAGACTACCGGCGGCGAGGGGCGAGCCCGCACTCGCTGCGCGCCAAGCGCGCTCCTCCGCGGCAAAACGCTGCGCGGCCCACAGTCCCCGCCCCCTGCCCCGCCCCCCTCCCGACGCTCCGCCCCCTTACAAACCACGCCCCCACCCGCAAAACCCCGCCCCTTCCCCGCCGCTCAGCCCCCGCCACGTCCCGCTTGGGCGCCGGTTCGCGCCCCGGCGGCGGGCCATGGCGTTCACGCTGTACTCGCTGCTGCAGGCCGCGCTCCTCATCGTCAACGCCGTCGCCGTGTTGCACGAGGAGCGGTTCCTCCGACACGGTGAGGCCGTCAGCCGCCCGTCGGCTGAGGGGAACGAACGGAGCGGAAGCGGAGCGCGGGGCGGGGAGGCCCGGGCCAGGCCCGGCCGCGGCGACGTGTTCCCGGCACACGGCCGCGTGAAGGGAGGAGCCGCCCGCAGCCCGGCTGGCGGGACCCGGCCGCGGCCGCCCGGCGCTCGCCGGGGCCGGGGAGGCGCGTAGCGGGCTCCGCGGGCGCCGGAAGGCCGACCGGTGTGGCGGAGGCCCCTCCCGGCTCGCCGGGCTTCCTGGGGGACGGTGCTGCGGTCACCCCCCTGCCCCTCCCCGCGGCCTTTCCTTACCGGTGCTGAATATCAGCGTGCAAGGGATTGCTCGGGGGTTTTCAGTCTCGAAGTTGAATTTTCTGCTGGTGTGGCTGATGTCACTTCTGTCGTTGCTTTGTCTGTCTCTTTTATCCCCATGGTTTTCTTTTTTTCTGTGCCTTTGTAGTATTTCATCTCCATTTGTGCCACGCGTCAGGATGCAGTGGTAGCGTGAGATGGTTTCTTTCATCTTGTCCTGCCTTTTTTTGGATGAGATGGCACTTCCCGGGCTTTGCACGATCACGCTCATGTTTCTGCGGTACTGAATAAAGATCGCCAAGGCTGGGGGCATCCTTGTCCTTTAAAAGAAAACAAAACTCTGCAAAACACAGAAAAAGCCACGCAAAGATCTGCAAAGCCCCAGAATAAATTACCTATGGTTGAAGGTTTCCCATTTTCCTGATCGGGGGAATCCTGACTTCTCCAAGTCAGGCTGAACTTGGATTTTTGGCAGGAGGGCGGATAGTTATCCCTTTTTCCCGTTCCCCAGGAGGATTCACTGCAGGGGACCTGCTCAGTTTGAGTCTGGGTTTTTCTTTTGCTTTCCTGGTGAGCTGCAGCTTGCAGAAAAGGGAGATGTGGGGACTAACAGGATGGGTCAAGCCCCTTGTCAGCCCCAGGTGACTCGGGAGACTTGGGAGTAACTCGGGGTTCCTCCAAGTGGGAAGCAGTGGTGATGAAGAGGACTCGTCTACCGACCACAGCATGGTGCCAGCAGAGTGAGGGAGACGAGAAAGGGGGGGGGGGGGGGCGGAAATCACTCCGAAGTTGTCTCTGGAGAAAAGAAACTTGCAGGTTGCACAGTGCAGGTTTGAATATTGAGAGCCGCTCCCTTCTCTGCCCATCTCCAAACGGGTCAGGGCTGTGGCCAGCACGACACGGAATTCCCTGGTCCCATCACTGGGACCACAGACTCTGCTCTCCACAGCGGCCAGGAAAGGGATTCTCCCTTGAAGGGCTTTGTAAACCTTCAACACTTCTGTCGCTCTCGGAAAAGTTCCCAAGTCTGTTTTGTTGTATTTTTTTAATAGCAGTTACAAAAATCATCATCCCAATTTGGAATTTGTACTGACCGTTCTCTGTCGTGCAGCTTGTTCCTCAGTGCTGAAGCATCACTTCTTACCCAACAATTATTTGTGATTTTTGTCTTCTGGTGAAGGACTGTGCACAGATTGTAGTTTGTTTTTTGTTTTTTTTTTTTTTTTATTTTGGTGGGTGTTTCGTTGAAGCCCAGATGAACTCATTTGTTTCTCTGGCATGCAGGGAACAGTAGTGTATTAAAAAGGTAAGGGTTTCCTTCACAGAATGACACAGAGGTGTCATTACTGTTGTGTTCATTAAAAGGTTTAACAGTTTTCAGATCTTGTATTCAGATTCTTGTATTCAAATCTGATGGTGGAATAAACCAAATTGGTTTGTAGTTTGTCTTTCAATGTTAGTATAAACTTCACCATATTCGAGATGGATCACTCATTAATATTGCTGATATCATTTGTTGACTTTTTTTTTTTTTTCTGACATCTCTGGCTGTTTTTATGTGACACAGTTGGCTGGGGAAGTGATCAGGGGATTGGAGGATTTGGAGAGGAACCAGGAATTAAAGCACAGCTAACGAACCTTATTCGATCTGTACGAACCGTTATGAGAGGTAAGGTGACAATCTTCTGTTTATGTATTATTGTCTGTAAAATTTTATTCCTGTGCTTTAACGAAGTAACATCAGGATTTTGGCTTGTTTACCAAGCAGCTGGTATTTCTGCTCATGACTTCCACTCTACCCTTCCTTCACGTGTGGACTCTGTATAGGAGGGCGCAGGTCATGGCTACATTGCCCTGATTTTGATAAAGTGTAAAACGTTCCCTGACTGACTGTGGCTTGTGGTGTCGCTGCTGTGTTTTGCCTTTCCTCGGAGTTTGGGAGCTGGGGGGAAGCTTGGTGAGTGTGCAGTTCACTTCACCTTGGCTAAATTCAATTTTATGTGAAGTACCTAGTGAGGGAAATGTAATTCCTGGAATTCTGAAAGGTAAACCAGGCTTACGTGCCCCAAAGGATTAGGGGAAAAAATAGACTTTTCATTTGTAAGTTACTGGTAGTTGTTCACTATAGATCACACCAAAAATTCATTTTATGATAAAGAGGAAGTAGCAAATCTTACCTGTCCTGTCGACCACAGGGTAAAAACCGATACATTTCTTTTAGATCACAGCAAGACTAGGGTAGAAACTGACTTTGAGATGGTTTGTTTCATTGTTTGGAGAAAGGATTGTTTGGGTCAAAGTTATAATGTGATGAGCGGTATAAAAATATTTATGCTGTTGCTTCCTAATTGTCAGTATCCTGAGCTTTGAACATGGCTCTTTCCACTAATTCTGATTTTTGAATAAAATTCAGTGTATTTTTTAAAGTTTTGTCTGATTTTGCTCCTTAAAAGGAGGTCTCCCAACATAAGTTCTGTCACTTGCAGAAGAAGTGCTCTTCTCTTTTTTCCTACAGTGCCATTAATAGCAGTGAACTCCGTTACAATCATTCTCCTCCTGTTGTTTGGTTGAAGACAACCTGGTGAAAATCTTTCGGACATCCAAAGAAGCAAGTTACTAACCATCACTGCTCTGAGTTTTCGGGGATCCAGCACGGTTTAGCTGTCAATTTGACATTTAACTTAAAATAATAAAGACACTATTTCTATTTATCCTTTTTCCTAATGTTCACTTGCAGTTTCATTAAACAAGATAAGGGGATCAATGCCACAACGCTGCAAATATATTGGACTGTGACAAGTTCTGTTGCTGCCTGTTAATAGCGCTGACTGTTAGAGTACACGTCGTGACATATTGCAATCACAGAATCACAGAGTCGTCTAGGTTGGAAAAGACCTTGAAGATCATCTAGTCCAACCATTAACCTAACATTGACAGATCCCAAATAGACCAGATCCCTGAGCGCTATGTTGCCTCTACTCTTCAACCCCTCCAGGGGTGGGGACTCCACCACCTCCCTGGGCAGCCCATTCCAACGCCCAACAACCCCTTCTGCAAAGAAATCCTTCCTAAGAGCCAGTCTGACCCTGCCCTGGTGCAGCTTGAGGCCATTCCCTCTTGTTCTATCGCTTATTACTTGGGTCAAGAGACTCATCCCCCCTCTCTGCACCCTCCTTTCAGGGAGTTGGAGAGGGCCATGAGGTCTCCCCATCAGACCTGTGCTCCAGACCCTGCACCAGCTCCGTTGCCCTTCTCTGGACACGCTCGAGTCATTCAATGGCCTTTTTGGAGTGAGGGGCCCAAAACTGAACCCAGGAATCGAGGGGCGGCCTCACCAGTGCTGAGTCCAGGGGTAAGATCCCTTCCCTGTCCCTGTTGGCCACGCTATTGCTGATACAGGCCAGGATGCCATTGGCCTTCTTGGCCACCTGGGCACACTGCTGGCTCATGTTCAGCCGGCTGTCAGTCAACACCCCCAGGTCCCTCTCTGACTGGCAGCTCTCCAGCCACTCCTCCCCAAGCCTGTAGCGCTGCTGGGCGTTGTTGTGGCCCAAGTGCAGCACCCGGCATTTGGCCTTAGTGAAACTCCTCCAGTTGGCCTCAGCCCATCGCTCCAGCCTGGCCAGGTCTCTCTGCAGAGCCTCCCTACCCTCGAGCAGATCAACACTCCCACCCAACTTGGTGTCATCTGCAAACTGACTGAGGGTGCACTCGATCCCCTCGTCTAGATCATCAATAAAGATGTTAAACAGGAGTGGCCCCAAAACCGAGCCCTGGGGACACCACTCGTGACCGGCCGCCAACCGGATTTAACTCTGTTCACCACAACTCTTTGGGCCCGGCCATCCAGACAGTTTTTTACCCAGCAAAGCGTGTGCCCATCCAAGCCTCGAGCAGCTCGTTTTGCCAGGAGAATGCTGTGGGAAACGGTGTCAAAGGCCTTACTAAAGTCAAGGTAAAAAACATCCACAGCCTTTCCCTCATCCAATAAGCAGGTTGCCCTGTCATAGGAGGAGATCAGGTTTGTCAGGCAGGACCTGCCTTTCATAAACCCATGCTGGCTGGGCCTGATCCCCTGGTTGTCCATTATATGACTTTTAATGGCACCCGAGATGACCTGCTCCATGACCTGCCCTGGCACTGAGGTCAGACTGACAGGTCTATAGTTTCCTGGATCCTCCTTCCTGCCTTTCTTGTAGATGGGTGTCACATTTGCCACCCTCCAGTCCAATGGGACCTCCCCAGTTAGCCATGACTTCAGGTAGATCATGGACAGCGGCTTGGCGAGCACATCTGCCAACTCCCTCAGCACCCTTGGGTGTAACCCATCTGGTCCCACAGACTTGTGTGCATCCAAGTGGTGTAGCAGGTCTCTGACCACCTCCTCTTCAACTGTGCTGACCTCATTCTGCTTCCCCTCCCCATCTTCCAGCTCACGAGGCTGGGTGTCCAGGGAACAGCCAGTTCCACTGCTAAAGACTGAGGCAAAGTAGGCGTTGAGCACCTCAGCCTTTTCCTCATCCTTAGTTACCATGTTTCTCTCTGCATCCAGTAAAGCAGGGGGATTTTCCCTAATTCTCCTTTTGCTGTTAATGAATTTATAGAAACATTTTTTGTTATCCTTAACAGCTGCAGCCAAGTTGAGCTCTAGCTGAGCTTTGGCTCTCCTGATGTTCTCCCTGCATAACTTCACTACATCTTTATAATCGATCGGATCGTCGATAGGATGAGGTTTTTAAATGTCTCGTTACTCAGGGATGAATTTCCTTCGGTACACTTCCCAATTTATTTTTAAATTTAAAAAAAACAGAGGTTTTTAAAATTTCAATTAATACAGCAGTACTATTTTAAAGGATATGAATTAGGCTCGGAAAACATGTTATGAATTATTGAATTACAGTTGTGATATTGAGGAAGATAAAAGTAGCTGGGTAAAGTCCTGATTCAGTTTACATTGGAAGTCAAATTTTCCTGGTTTGATTGATTCCAGGCTTTTTTTCTGTTGGTGTTTCATAGCCTTTTCAAATCAATAATGTTTCATGTTGATGGTGAAGTAAGTTGAAAATAGGTGCAATTGCTATGCAAAATCTAAAAAACCTGTACCTAAAGCTGGGCAACTCTTAGACTAGCAGGTGATAATAGTGATTAGCATTTGTTACTGTTCTGTCAAGGATTATTATACTTTTTAAAATGCGTGTTAAAATTCTGTGTGGTGATTAGTGTGTTGGAAGTGGGGAAATGTTTGTATTCTGAGCTTCTTGGGAAAGGTGGGAGGGGAGTTCTGTGCCCTTTTCAAATGGAATTCTTTGCTAAAAAATAGTGAATTTACAGCCTCTTCTGTTACTGCTGCTTCTTCACCTGCCCTCCATCTTCCTTTGTTAAATAAACAACTTTGAGATTGAAACTATGGGTATGATCTTGTTGCTTTGGTTGGATGTTATGGTGTTACGCAGCAAGTCTGCACTGAAGACAGCTGATTCTCCTTTAGAAAAGTTGGAAGTCTTATGTCTGTTCCTCTGCTACAGTGTTTTAGCTTATTTTCAAAGTGGGAAAGGCCAAAGGAAACGTGGCAGTTCCATTATTTTAAACAGCTTAGTTTATCATCCCTTCTTCTGATGTCTTGCTGTTGTATACGAAATCTGTAAAATGTGTAAATGAATTTAATGATCTTCAATTGCAGTGTTTTGCAGCGTGGAATATATCCAAGGAGAGAGTTCTATGTTGTTTCCTTTTTTTAGCGAAAACTTGTAAATAAATTCTGAATTTCTAAGTTAAGCACTGTCTTTCATAATTCGCTCTATATCTGTGTACAGTGGGAGTATCTCAAAACCCAGCTTCATCCTGTTCCAGACACCAGAGTTACTGTTTTTACATTAAATACCTTTTTTCTCATCCCTGTGGCACTTGCAGGCATCATCTCTTCGCTATGAAGCTGTATTTTGGTTTATGTAGCAAATCTATTGAGCTGTGGCAACATTGGCCAGAGGAAGAACAGGATCATGCTAGCCTTTAAATTCTAAAGTAGGTAAATCTTATTGTAAAGTATTCCTTATAATAATCTTTGTGTAAGTCTGAGGCGACAAGGGTATAGTCTGGATCATTATTTTCCTATCTCTGTCTTTCGTGGAAACTGGATGGGACGTATGTGGAATAGCTACAACATGGAAGGTATGCAGGCCTTTTTGTAGAATTCTTGTAAAAAATCAGTGGTGGATGTTTCCATTGCTGATGCATTGGAGTGCCAAGTGGTTTGAAGCACAGCTCACATATCGTCTACTTTTCATATGTATTGACAGTTGAAACACTAGTTCTTTACTAAAATAAAAGCCAGTCCTAAAGATTACAAGCAACAGCTTTAAATATGTTGTGAAAAAAAAGTTATTTTTTTCCCCCATCTTCCTGTCCTTCAGAAAGGCTGAAGTTTCAATGCATGGCTTACAGCACGTGGGCAAATCATTCCAAAATCAGCTGTGCACATGCAGTAAAAAGGAGCAGCGGTTCTGTGCAGCAGGAATCCTGCATTTGAGGCAAAACTGGGACACATTTTACCGGGCAGATGCAAAATAGTGATTCAAAATGGGGCAGCAGTGGAAGATCAGGTCTCCCAGGTAATGAGCTGGGAAAGAGGGCAAAAGGGCAGACAGCAGCCAGGCAGAGAAAGTGTAGAGAGAAACAGTGAGGGAGTAACTACACTGCTGCCATCTCCTCGTGTGGCTTTGAGCAGCTTTGGAACAAGTCTGCTGTGACTAAGTTCAAAGAAGGCAAAGGACCTCAAACCTGGCAGGGCCTTGGGTTCTTCAGTAACAGGGAACACGGGGAAAAGTTTCCACCTGGCAAAGAACTCCACATGCAAAGTAGCCTGGGCTCCAGCGGTCATGTCAAGCCCCGAAGTGTTATCACTCACACCTGGCACAGAAATGACAATAACCAGAATGTTTTACAGATCAGGGTGAGGACTAAGACGTTCCAGTGTGGAATAAGTGGTCCTAGTAAGGGTCTGTAAACAGAAGAGGCTTTCACAGCAGAGGATTTGCAGTGTGATGGTACCAGTCATGGATGGCTGCGTGTGGAAGATGAAGCTTGTGGGAAGATTCAGTTTTTAGCGCAAATACAGACAGGAATAAGGGATCAGTTCTGTATACCTGTAGAGTTAAAGGTTTTGTTTTGTAGGGCATGGGGACAGGCAGAGGAAGAAGTAGGAAGGCAATGGGTTTGTACACAAATAAGTGGATCTCAAACTGTTTTAATTATCCTTGACATCTTACCATAGGGTTGCAATGTTACAACTTTAGAATTGTACTACCTTATATACCTTGGATTTTTTTGAGGTAACATCACAATATAAAACTGTGAATGTATATCATAGTAATTTATGCCCTCATTTCTCATAACTGCAACAGCTTAAAACACAATTTCATCTACCCATGTTTTCTGTATGTTGCCTCTCCTGCAGATGAGCGTGGCACACTCCACTGCCATCACAGCTAGACAGCGCTCTCCCCACACTGGGGCTTCCTACTGTCCCAGGCGAAGCGCACAGTCCTTAAAATTCTGTATCTTCCCAACCGAGCAGCTGTAGAAAGCTAATCTTCAAAATACCCACAAATACTCGCTGGGCGGCTTCAGGCCGCATTCTCAAGAAGACCAGGCCCGCTGGGGCATGGGGCGGCCGTTCCCTGCTCCTTCACACCCCCTCAGCGCGCAGCTCCGGGCCGCAGGACCGGCCTGGCCCCGCCGGCACCGGGGGCTCATGGCGATTCCCGCCCTCCCTGCTGAGGCGCCGCGCGCCCGCTTCCCCTCAGCGCCGCCGTGGCCCCCACGGGCTGTCCACCGCGCTGCCTGTTGGCGACTGCCGGAGGCCAGCCGGGAACACCGGCCCTTGAGGGCTGAGCGCTGCCGCGGTTCCGCGCCTGGCCGCGGCTGTGGCTAACGTGCTGGTGGCAGGCGGGCACCGACGCTCGGCCGGGCGGTACCGACTGTCGGCCGGGCGGTACCGGCGCTCGGCTGGGCAGCCCCGTTTCCGCGAGGGCCCCGCGGGGCGGCGCGGCGGCGAGCAGGCCGCAGGGGCGGCGGCGGGGCGGCGGAAGCCAGGTTAGTCCCGGGGAGGGGGCGTGCCCTCCCCTCTCGTTCGAGTGGGCTCGCCCGCCTTCTTCGGGCGCGAACGGGTGGAACCAGCCATCCGCGTCACGGGAAAGGGGAGCCCGCCGAGCCCGGAGACTCCCCCGCCAGAGAGTGGGCCAGTCACCTGCCCGTTGTAAACTGGCGGAAAGAGGCGGTACCATCTCCTTGGCCGGGGGTGGGGAGGGTAGTTGTAGCCTCATGCCTTTTCCAGTATGACGAGGGCAGGGAAAGGCCTCTGTCTTCGAAGCCGTTGTGGGGCAGGGGACCGGCCCCCGGGCTCCCCGGTGAGCGGGGAGGCGCGGACTGCCCCCGGCTCCTCAGGGGGCATGGCAGGTCCACAGAGGAGGCCGTGTGGGCTCTCTGTGGGGTTGGGTGGGTGGCCCTGGAGCCTACAGCCCCACTGCCCTCAGTGTAGCCTGACCCGGGCCTGGGCCGCTCTGCTGCCTTGTTCTGGGGCTTCTCTGTGGCTTCAGGGGCTCCTGCTTTTCTGCCTGGCATGTGCCATCCCCCCAGCACAGGCCCTGTGGAGTGGGCTGGTGGGGTTGGGGTGCAGGAGGCCAGGGGAGGCTGGCCCTGTGTGGGGAGTGCAGGGTACCTCTGCTGCGGTGAGCAGCCCCTCCGAGGCCCCAGCACATTTGTGCCATTACAAGCCTTGAAAGGGGACAAGGCCTCTTTCCCCATAGGTTGTGAGCATCTCCGTTGCATCCCTGTAGGGCATGTAGGCACCTTAGACCGACAAAGACCAGGTAGGAGTTAAACTGGATGGTCCCTTACGTCCTGAACAGCCAGAATTACTCTATGGCTTCATCCCATTTCTGTAGTTGTAATGCCAGCATGAAGGTGAGGCTTCCCTGATGTGTTGGGCTGTGATTATGAAAGCTGAGGTACTGAAGTTTTTTAGGACTTTCTTCCTAGGCTGTGAGCTTTATACTTCAAATTAGGCTATGCCAAAAACTGGCTCTGCAAATAACTTCCGTATCACCTGAATAAATAAATACACTGTGAGTAGGACACTGTGAATTGGAGAACCGGTGGAGGTCTAAGGTAAAAGAGGAATAAAAAACCACCCCCATTTCTGCTAAACTAGGGTATTCTATCTGTCCTTAGCAGTGCTATCCATGCAGGCAAGGTGCAGTTGCTCTGCAGTCATGTGTCTTTGGATAGAATTTATATAATAGTACCTTCTTCAGTCCTCTTTTTAATCTCAGCACTTAAAATTCCCTCAGCCAGCACTGAAGTTTCTGGAGGAAGAGAGGTTTTTGTTGTCACGGAGGTAATGTGGAGTCATGCAAATGCCATTCTGTTCAGGTACTTTGTCTGCACTGTTTTACTCAGAGGAGATGTCTTAGAACCGTGGTGCCCTCTTTTCCCATGCAATTGATGAAGCTCCTGTAGGAGTTCTGTTATCAGCTTTGTATCATAGACATTTAACCTTGGCCTGTGTAGCAACAGACATACTATAAAATAAGCGTTTTTTTTTTTTTTCTTATTGCAGGGAACCTGTTGGAATAATGCAAGTGAAATCGCAAAGTTTTCTGCATGTGTCTTGTACTTGAGACATGATCTTGATCATTGATAAAACTGTCTGCAAATACAAAACTGTCCCGATAGAAAATTAAATTTATTAAGGCAGATTCTAATCATGGTGTTGACTGCTCTGTGTTGGGTTTTTTTAAGTACATACATGTTGCATGTTCTGTCTGTAACCAGAACAGCTCAACATAAGATTGTGATGACTTGCTAGTGGTAATAGATCAGATACTCATTACAGCTAGGAGAAAAGCTTCTGTATTGGACATTTGTTAAGAAATAGCACAGCAAACTTTCTTGTGGAGCAAAATACAGCACTTGCAGCGCACGTAAGGAGAAGTGCTAGTTTCTGAAGACAGCTTTTTAGCCAGATGACTTGCACATGACCCCACTGTTTTCTTCCCCAGTGCCTTTATCCTTTGACTGCTGACTTCTGTTTTGGGCTGAGTCTCATGTACCTGTTCATGTGACGCAGAAGTTTGCTGTAGAAAAACTGCTTGACTCTCCTCTTTGCCAGAGGAGGGAGTAACCCTTTGGGGTGCTGAATATCCTTGAGCCCCGAGAACTTCCAGGCTAACAGTCTGCAAAGTCACACAAGTAGTCAACCACCAAATAGCCTAGGAGTTAGCGCACCTGAGCTGTATTGTGGGCAGGATCACCCTAGATCTCGCTTACAAAAATGAAATTAACAATATCCACTTCTGCAGAGCATTTTGAGCATTATAGTCAGAGCACTGTATCATCACTTAGCAGTGTTATATTTACTTGAACAGCGCCATTGGTATCGATGGGACTTGACGAAATGTGCTTGCTGAGGCCTTGAACCAGCAATACCAGACCTAATGATCCTCTTCTCAACAGTCCTAGTTGTTTAGAGAATTTTTTGACGCGCACAAATAAAGGCACTTAAAAAACAAATAGCACCTGATTTCCATATATAGAGTCTTTGGGAAAATACCACCCCATCAATTATGTATTTTTTTTAAACACTGCCTTTTATTTCTCTGTCTAAAGGGGCCCATTTAATACTGCGAGTAATGTTCTGAGTAATACCGGGCTTGGCACAAATGAGGCGCTTAACTGAGTTCCTTATTTTTATTATCCATTGTCTGCTAACCAGTTTTTTGTTGTTTCATTTATTTGCCTTTTCCCTGGGGAAGGAAGGATGGCAGCTCGGCGTGCACTGAAAGCTGTCTTGGTGGATCTCAGCGGCACACTTCACATTGAAGACTCAGCTGTGCCAGGCGCACAGGAAGCTCTTAAAAGGCAAGCTACCTTTTTCGATTTCCTCTGATAGGTTATGTCAGCACTGTTTGCACAAAGAAGCTTCTTTAAGTAAATGGGCCCGAAACTTCTGCCTTTTTGTGCTGTTGTGGATAAGCAAATATGTGGCCAAATTCTGCTTGTATTTACACCTGTGTTAATACCAAGAGAAATCAGCAAAGGGTCTAGATATTGAAAAGTTACTGTGTATTACCTAAGCCCCTGCAGCTTTCCTAAGTTGCTCTCTAGGTCTTTTCTAAGTCTTTTCTTGATAGAAAAGACAATATTCAGGGTGTTTCCACTAATTCATGTGGGACTGCAGTTTTAACCAAAGTAGAAAGTAGTTAAGTTAACCTGAATTACCTCATGTACACTGAAGTCACTTCAGCAGAGCTGTTCCCCAGTGCTTTGTTTAACTACAGGAACCTGATTGTACGTCTGAGCCCGTAGGTCTGTGCTGAGCTGAAGTGGAATAACAGAGAGAATAGCTTGTCCCAGTGAGCAGGACAACCTTTGCAGAGTTCTCGTCTCATTCAGTCTTTCAGCCAAGGCTTTGCTTTATTATTGTAAAGTTTCTCTGCTAGGTAAACAACCTCAGTCATTTTTTAGTTTGTGAAACATTTGATAATACAGCCCATCTTTTGTAGGAATTTCCACACGTCAATGAGCAGGACAGTTAAGTACCTCTTTCTCTTCTGATGAAAGGGTGCCTAAAGAAACTGAGGCATAGTAAAATTACTTAATCTGGCTGAGTCAGTGGCAAACCAGGATACGCCACACCAGAGATCTTTGTACTGTGTTATGACATTGTTTTCCTGGAGAAGACATCTTGCAATGGATGAAGAAAAGCAGAAAGTGATGTAAGCTGTCATGGTGAGGGAGGACACCTTAAGATGCTGGGGCACTAAGAATTAATAAGGGGAGAGGAACAGGGTTGAATTAAGGATGTGATTTTTTACTAGGGTTGTATTGGCCACTTAAATTTTTATAAAGCTAGACAGTTGCTCAGAGGAAAAGTTCACGGAGGAATTAGGAAACTCTGCATTTCTTTTTGCAAATAATTCTGTGGAAATAATTATCTTGTAAAGGTGTAAAATTGCAAGGAAATAGAAACTGCTAAAGTGTTGGGTACGCATTTATTCGCTGCACCTTGTCTGCCTGGTGTTTCGTGCTGCAGGGAGAACTTGTGCCAGGTGAGAGTCATCATTCTCAAAAAAAAAAAAAAAAATGGTGATACTGTCGAGAAGAGCTCAGTATCTGTCCTGTTTGCTGCTCACCTGCAAACCTCCAGGCAGTAGAATGGACAGAAGAAATGGCTTCTGTAGAAGCAGACGACAAACTGTTTTATAAAGTCACTGATTTCTCCTTTGTCTTCTGCTTCTTGATTCCTGCTGAGCTGAGCTCATGCAGGCCCTGTGCTGGCAAGGGAGGGGGTTAGCGAAGGGATGAGGTGCAGAGAGAGTCTGGTGCTGTTTGTCAGCTTCAACCTGCTGTCACCGCTATGGAGAGTGGGTGTCATCGTTTCACTGCAAAGAACAGCCACGTCTTTTTGCTTAGAGGTTTGGAAAAAATATTTTCTCATGCTTTTTTCTGCTAATCCATGTCATTGGGCTTCTTAAAGAGAAGCTGGAATGATTGGCATGCAGTTTGCTGAGGGAACAAATGGATAGATTCCATTTGTAGGGTTACCTCCCAGTATTCAGGTTGATAATAAAATAAAAATTAATATTTTTTTTCCCTAGCAGGGACTTTTTAACCAGTTTGTACTTGTGAAGGGTCAGTGTATCTATCTTTCTGGGCAGCAGATCAGACGAGAGGAAGAAGTGGCAGGTGCAAGCAAGTCTCCAGCACTGACCAACTTTATTCTGATGTTCTCCATGCAATCGTGATGCCAGTGTTTGTTTCTATAGCAACACTCAGAGAAAGTGATGGTGGGGGAATAATTAAAGGGAACGCCATTGAAATTGTCACTTAAAATTATTTGATTGTTTGGTAGCATGTACTGTCAGTGTAGGGCAATAATGTATTTTTGTGGGATACTGGTGTTCCTCAGCAAAGGGAGAAATGGCTGCAAAAGCTGACATAAAATTGCCACACAGGTAACACAGGTTCCTAGAGCATCCTGCATCTCTGAATGAGCCACAGCTGTGGTGAAATTCACTCAGCATGTGAGTTCAATATATTAATTCAGCAACAAGGTTCTTTTGTTTGTTTATTTTGGTTCAGGATGCTCTTGATCCAGAATACAGGGCTGGCTTATTTATTATCTAGTTAGAATTGAACAGCTTTTCAAACTTGTTGTTGTTGATCGTAGGTGTGTTTGTTACTACAATGAAGATGGAGTTTGGAATCACCGTTTTCCTCCCGACTTTTCCTGGTAGAAGAAAGGAGGGGAGATTTGGTCTTGTTCTGGTAGCTGTAATTCTTGCTGTCTGTTTCACATTACCCTCCAGTCCACGGAAATTAACAACCTCGTGTTTTTTCTGTGGCACCAGTAGCCTGGGATGTATAGTCTTTTCATCTGCAGCCTTTAGACAAACGGTCCTTTTTCAGTCCCAAAGAGACGTTAATAGAGGGATGCTGTGGCTGATTTGCCTTTCCTCTTCCTCCATCAGGCTGCGCAGTGCTCCGGTTACCATCCGATTTGTGACGAACACAACGAAGGAGTGCAAGAGAGACCTGCTGGAGAGGCTGACGAAACTGGGATTTGACATTGCAGAAAATGAGATCTTCACATCTCTGACAGCGGCCAGAAATCTTCTGGAGCAAAAGCAGGTGCGGCCTCTCCTCCTGGTGGACGATAAGGCCCTGCCTGATTTCGCAGGTGAGGTGGTCAGAAAACAACATGGGGGAAGTTCCTGAGCAACTAAGGAAACACGGTGCTCTGATTGTAGAATGACAGTCATACGTATACCACTAGCCGTGGTGAAGCCTGAGACGTGGAACTCTCCAGAGACATAAACATCCTTTCTTCTTTTTTAAATTAACATTAAACAGTTTGAAGTTGTACCTTCTTGAGGAGTAGTAGAAATGGCAACCAAAGACTTCAAATAGTCAGGAATTTGGGTAAAACTTGATACTTTTTGTTAATTTATGGTGTAAACAATATCACTAGATCATTGGAGAGTTATTGCACCTACTAGTGCTGATTTGTTTTATTGCAAGGATATGTCAATTTGTTGGAAATCAGGTTTCCCTCGGCTATTGCACAGTTTTTGCTAGTGAAGAGCTGAAAAGCAAGTGTGTAGGCACACGCAGGAGGCCATTTCTCTCTTAATAGATAATTATGAAATGTAAAATCTCCGGGTAGTTATTGTTACTTATCTTGTATTGAACATCTAGGTCTCGCTCCATATACTTGGATACCTTAATTGGTGACAGAAGGTTCATCACCCTCACTTCTCTAGATTGTCATCTCTAAAGACCTGGTTAAAACTTGCTTTGCTTTCACATGTTCCCATTTCCCTCTCTCAGCAAGAAGGGGAGTAGAATATGATATATTCTAACGCAGACATGTCTGGTGGGTGCCTGTAGCTAGGACTGTTAGACCTCGACTTAACCACATTATTGTTTCAAGAGTAGTGAAGATACCTGCATTTTTAAAGTTTTTAACGTTTTTACTCAGAGTTGAAAACTGTATTTTGTATATTCAGTCTTTCATTTAAAGTCAAGGCAGCAAAAATGTGGATGACTTACCACTGCTCCCTGCCCCCAGCCTTGTGAACTGAAATCCTTATGGCTGCGTACTTTAAGTAGGTTCTAATCTTGCTAGGAGCTAGACATTCCCTGTTAAATTTTAGTGCCATAGTCTAGTCAGTAATCTTCAGAAAGGTAAGTGTTCAGGAGAAAAGCCCCTGTGGGCTCTGAGGGCAACGAAACCTGATAATCTGCTCTACCTAACATCCTATCCAGAGAAATATGGCCCCAGCAATATTCTCTCTTTGTTTTCTCTGGGAAAGCTTTCTTGAGTCAGAAACAGCAGAGAGAGCAACTCTTGTACTGAAGGTATTTAAATCAGTTTAATCTCCATGTATTTGGGATCTTTCCACCAGTTTTACAGTAGCTGATGCTAATTTTGTAAAAGATGGCAAAGACAGAGGTATGAGCGGAATACACGGGTGACATTATCTGTATTGCCTGGGTCTGGAATGGGTTGTTTTGTTTCTTTTTGCTACAAGTGGTTTGGCTCACATTCTCGCAGTGCTGCTCTTGAAACATTTAAATACTGTGGAGAATGCTTTAAATTCCTCTTAATGGCTGCTATTGAACTATTCTTGGCTAATCTCACTGTAAAGTTGGTCACAGATGGATGAATGTAATCCATTCTTGGTTAAAGGACCCAGATGCTCTTGGGTGGTGTCACAAATCCATATGGCATCTCTGAGTGTACATTTTGTTCTCTGGGCTAACTGAAGGGCATGGGGCAGGGGACATCAGCTGCGATGACACTCTGGAGACCCAGGAGCTCTAGTTGTCCCAGTAAAGGTGTAGAGGGTATGCTGTGTGAAGGGGAACGAAAACCCCAGCAAGTGCAGGATGCAGCTGATAACTTAACCTGTCGTAAATAAAACTCTCTGGTACTCCTGTGGTTCCGTTGCTGATTCGGTTCGGAGGTGGCACTGCCATGTAAAAACAGTCGTGCCCCTCCGGATCAATGCAGGACAAAGGAGGTGCAAGCTGATCTTGAGGGGACTAATCCACATTAAAAAAAAAGACCTTGCAGAAGAGCCAAAACTAATCTAGTATAACAACTTCTAGGTCATGCTGCAATACTGTCTGCCATCATAACCAGACTGATATGAGGAACAACAGTCAGGCTTTATACCCTAAGTGGAGTTTCCTGTGACTAGAGGGAATAAAAAAAACAGTTGGAATTCACTAGCCCTCCTGCTTTACTGTCTTTATAAAGCAGATGAATATATGCAGAAAGCAATTCTCAGATAACAAAAAGTCATTCAGTTAAAAAAGTGGTTTGCTGCCTTTCAGTGGAGGCAGTGAGAGAATTGCTGTTCAACAGTCGCTGTTAGGACTTGTGTCCAGCTGCAGAGTTGTGTTCTTTGTGAAGGATGGCAAAGTCTGGATAGATCAACACCTTTTCTGAAGACGCTTTTCTCACTTCTAAGAGACGTAAAACTAGTCTATGTGCTGTGTCTGTGTCAGAAAATGCTCATTTTTGCTGTAAAGGGATTAATTGCACTTGTCGACTGTGTACTGCTAAGTATGAAGAAAATTCTTTTGGCTCAGAATCATGTTTTGATTTTCCAGGGATAGTCACGGCTGACCCCAACGCAGTGGTGGTAGGACTGGCTCCCGAGCACTTTCACTACGAGAGGATGAACAGAGCGTTTCGGTAAGTCGGCCCCTCCTTGTGGCTTCTTGGGTGGTGGCTGTCTTGTACCTCTACATGCGTGAGGAAATCCTTCTCGTGTGAGAAGGAGGGGGTGGTAGCAATATCAATGTTACATAGCGTGGCTGTGGTGTCTTCCTCTGGGTCTGAGAGAGCACCGCTAACCTCGGTGGATTTGGGGCCTTAACCAGCCCTGGTTTTCATAGCTCTCAGTCTGTAAATAAACTGTAGAAGTACAGTCATGGTTGTCATTGAGGTGAAAAAGTTAGCAATGCTTCAAGAGGAAATACACAAAACCAGGGATATTGAGAAGTACCAGGAGATGGCTTCTATCTTCAAACCTCAGCCTTTGGAGCCAGAATATTATAGGGAAGGAAATCCAGTATTTAGGGCAGATTTTTCCTTATCTACCTAATGCAGTTGTCGAGCAGTATCTTCTGAAACATCTTGTGTTCAGGAGTGGCCGGCACAATGTGCTGGGCTAGATGAACTGTGGATCTGACCTGGTCTGTCTTATTTCTGAAGCTCTTAGTTTTGTGTGTTGATTAAGGGGTAAATCAGATAAAATTTAACTGTAACTGTAAATGAGGGAGGATGCAACAGTGTATGCGGAGGTGCGCAGCCACGTGTCCTTCTTTCTAGTTCTAGCTCAGCACAGCACACTTGATCTTAACTTGAAAAAACCCTTTTGTTTCTAAGATGTGAGCCTGTTGCTGAGTTTAGCCCTGGTGATGTGTCTTTCTGTTGTGAAACTCACAGAGAAGGGTTGTCTGAGCACGCCCCTTATCCTGCGCCCCAACAGAGCCTGCCGTGCCCCCATTACATTTCGCTGGGAGCTCTCTGAGCCCTGGAAGCCGTTTAGGCCAAGCTGATCAGCCTGGCCTGGTAACAGAGGAGCAGCACCCACCTCCCCATCCCATCCTAGCTAACCCCTGCGAGCAGCTGGTAACCAACGCCAGTGCTATCTCAGAGCTAAAGAGGACATCTGGTAACACCCTGGATAACTCCCTGCTGTGCTACGATACATGTGATGAGTCCTCTCCACTCTTTGCTCGTGGGACAATGGCTACCACACAATTTTTGGAATTTGAAAAAAACTGATCTCAAGCACCTTAATTTGTCTTTATAACCCCTAAATCCAAAGAGGGAGTATCAATTACTGCTCACCAGTGTCTTATGGAGGCTCCTTGGAGTAGGAAGCTGATGCTGTCCTTGCCAGTTCTATGTCATAAGAACATGTATTGACCCAAACTGACTCTCTGTCTGCCTCATTAGTGCGTGTTGCCAGTGGCATTGATTTTGGAGTTTTACAGCACGCTCAGGAGTGGGCTGTAATTTCACAACTGCATGAACTTAACCTGTCGTGTATTCCAGTGCTTACATCATTTTATTTACTGATATTTCTGCCATGAATATAGTAGCCATTGAACAATAGTCATTAGCTGCCTCAGGCTGGAGGCCGGGACACTTGAAACCAGACACTTTAAACCAGTCATGACATTCAGGTTCCTGCGGGCCCTGGGCTTCCCCATGCCAGCACAGGCAGGCAGGCCTGCAGAACTGGCTCTGTGGAGGTAGGAGAGGTTGGCCCAGGCTGAATTTGGGCTTTTTGCATTAAATTGGACACCAGCTCTGGTGATGAAGGTGCTGAAGGCCAAATCCAGTCGGTGTCCTGGCTGTGGGTGTGGTGTGGCCTTGCTGCCTAAGAGAGCCATATCCAGGGGGTAGCGTGGAGTGCATGCTGCCTGGGCGTCCTGTATCCTGGGCTGTCAGGGTGTTGTGGCTGCGTCCTTCAGCTCACCTCGCCTTGTCACAGGTGCATTCCCAGCCACCTGGCTGGCTTGTCTGCCTGGAGGCAGATTTCATCCTCTGAGTCTGTCCTGAATTTGCCCAGTGTTTTCCTGGTCCTGTGTTTCAGGCTGGGCAGAGGCCCTGGGATGGGCTCTGTCTGATCTTTAACATCTCACTGACTTGTTCTGGGTTTTTCCCCCAGTCCTCTATTGAGGGTAAACTGGTTTTCTGGTGTCAGTTTTGTCTGGTCTAATGGAAATACTAACTACTGGCCACACTCTCTTCTTGAGCCTTATGCCATGTCCATATTCCTTGTCCTTTACTGCTCAGATAATTAAGTCACTGGGGATTTATATTGCCCATAGCAAAACTTTAAGGTGAATCTGATTAAATGCAGATACCTACAGTGCTGATGCCTGTATCTGAGCTGGTGACCTGGGCTCCTGAGGGAGAGAGGAGGTGCTTGTAAGGCATCATTCATTTTTCCCCTAGTTGTGCTTAAAATAGGACAGTTGAACTGTGCCCTAGAAGTGCTTTTTCCTCTCCACTGACTCTGAAGAGCCCAGTCTGACTAATTACCTGGTAGGCAACTACTCAGTTGATATCCAACATTAGGTTAGGTAAATCTAACCCAATATGAGTCCCAAAACGAGATACACAGAGTAAGGCCATTCTCTAGGCACCACTTGAAATGACTGAGACTAAATTTCCCTTTTTGTATACGTGGGATTTTGATACCACATTTAAAAGAATTCTCTCAGGTGAGATCTTTCCTGCAAACTGCTGAATGTAAGTGGTTGTGGTGCTGCTGTCAAATTAAATTTTTCTGTATCCTAGAGGCATCCTCCCATCGAGAACGTATCTGGCTGCTCACAGACTCGCATGCCAGCTCCCTTCTTGTTGAGCTTGCTTTGGAACGCATTGATTCAATAGAATTGTTTTGTGATAATTAAGTGAAATGAAATATTATAATTTGTGTACTGCTCAGAGTACCCGGGCTGTTCTGCAAGCATGTGGGAAGGAGCAGACATCCTCCAAGGAGCACACAGCTCACCTAAGCCAGCCTCTTTGAGCAGAGCCACAGCAGAGCTCCAGAAAGGCAGTGAAGGGGCAAAGCAAGATTTTGTTTGTCTTCTTAATGGCGTTTTTTTGTAAATCAGGCAGGTTTAAGGGGAAAAGAAATCCTTTCTGCCCTCAAGGTAACAACCAGCATTTCCCCTCTTTTTCCTCTGGCTTTGCTAGTTACATTCCTACCTGTTGTGATAAAGACTGGAATTTCTTCAGTACCCAAAGAAGGTGCTGTAAAATCGAATGGGAAGTGTTTGGTGTTGTTACCTCAACTTTTAGAGATGCTGTCTGGAGGGCTTTGTGGCACTGGAGCTGAGGCTGGGGCGCAGGAGGACTGCAGTAACGTTGCCGTGCTTGGCAGTACCCAGAGGATTCCTCTAGCGCAGCAGCAGGAATGGAAGAATCAAAGATTAGGTCCACATTCTGTGAAAGCAAGCTCTCTTAAACTCTTAAAATTTATTACTTTGCTGTCCCAGGTCCACTGTTCCTGCACTGTGTGTGCTACCAAGACACGCTCCCTCCCACAACGGTTTTACGAGACAGGAGCCCTCAAGCAGACATGAACTGACAGGGCAGTGAGGCTAAGGAGGTGCTGATTGAGATCAGTGGGGCAACAGCAGTTTCTTAATTACTTCTTCCTTACATTTTTCCACCTGCTCCAGACAATCCCGTGTCCTGTGCAGGTTTTTAACAGGTAGGTCAGCCGGCAGGCAACATTGGTGTCTGTGGAACCCCGAGGAGCGCACACGCTGTCGTGTCGGGGCAGAAATGAGTCCATGGAAGGTGGGAGGATATTGGCTGTTGGGCAGGCAGCAGTTCCCAGTCTCAGACCAGCGCTGCACTCACTTCATGAGGCTCCCAGGTGCTGTGCCCAGCCAAGACCCTCCTGCAGTGCTGCCATATCGTGCATTATGACCCTTATTCAGTAACTCTTTTATTGTACTCAGAAGTATTTGGAATCTGCCGACTTGTTGCTTTGAACTGTCTTCCACCTGGAATTTTTGGTTCCCAATAGCAAGGAGCCTAAATCCAGTTTTGTTTCTAAAAGACTTAGTAATAGCACTGTTAACTGGGGAATTTGGTGGGACACGAATCCCCCTAATACCTTCGTGCCTTTTTGTGTAACTTGTTATTGTAATTCCTCCAACGTTAAAATAAAAAGTTAAGGTAAAGTGATTCACCTTCTAGTTGGAATTCACATGGAAACATGTAGCTGTTCGGCTGTTAGAGGTGATACCAGCACCCCCAAGAGCTGCTGGGCTGCAGCATCCTGAAAGCGCTGCTGTGTTCTCAGTCCAGGCAAGGAGATTAAGGCTGTGGCCATCAAATTGCTACCTCCAACCACTACCTGTGGTTAATGTATTTTAAAATACTTGCTTGGAGAAATCAGATGGGTTCTAATGTTATGGTGTTTGCCTTAGTGAGAAGCGAGGCTCTGTAGAGGAATGGACCTAATTCCGTGAGAAAGATAGACAGGATTTAAAAATAGTTGTGTGTTAAAATCCTCAAGATAATAAATTCTTTATTTTGGGGATTTACTAGCTGTTTCTGAGGAAAAGAAGGAACTTTAACTCTCCAAATGAATGCTAGCTTGCGTTATCATTAGGGGCTGCATGAAAGTCAGTGGGAGTTTTGTTGTCAACGTAAATGAAAAGTTGATAAAGGCCAGTTGAGGCCTTCAGCTGTAAATATTTCTTTAATATGATTTTTGTACTTTCTTCTCCACTCATTCTTTAGGTTGATTTTGGATGGTGCTCCTCTTATAGCTATACATAAAGCCAGGTATTTCAAGAAAAAGGATGGCTTGGCTCTGGGACCTGGGCCTTTTGTAACTGGGCTGGAATACGCGACAGACACCAAAGCAACAGTGGTGGGGAAGCCAGAGAAAACCTTCTTCCTGGAAGCTTTGCGGGGGACTGACTGTGCCCCGGAGGAGGCCATCATGATCGGTGACGTACGTGGGGCCCCAATGCTTTATCACCCTCCTCTTAACGTAGTGCTCATCTCCACTGCGTGGTGCCTACCAGATTACCAGATGCCACGAGCTGATCTTCCGAAAAGTGCTGGGATTAAACAAGGGGTGAAAATTGAGCTGTCAAAACTTGCAGGATTTAACATGTAGTCTGTGGGGTTAGTTCTCTTACTTCAGTCGCTGTTTGATCAGGCAAAAAAGCAGGTAGTAAACCATTCCTGTGACAGTGTGTCTAACAGGCAGCTAAACGATTTGACTCCATGCAGCTTTTAAGTGGCTGGTTAGTGAGGTGCAAGGCAGAGAATGTTATGAAAAACTTAAGAAACAGCGTCTGTGACCGCTAACCAGCTGATCTGTTCTGTCCCAGGACTGCAGGGATGATGTCGGCGGCGCCCAGAACGCAGGCATGCGTGGGATTTTGGTACGCACGGGTAAGTGCTGGACAGAGCGGTCGTTGCGGGAGGCAGTGGGGCATTCAGTGATCTTGCTCCGAGCCCTGGTTCCTTGTAGAAGCCCCCCCACTCTGGCCTTTGTTACACCGAGGGGCTGCCAGGAGACCCCAAGTCCATCAGCACATGCGTTTTGGGGTGAAGTCAGCAGATGTGTTTCCTCGGCTGCAGCATGGCAGCCTGTCATGCAGTGGATTGTGATTAATTCAGGATAGGCCATTATATTTGATGTTTCTACAACAGGGCTAGAGCACAGACCCCAAACACAGAAGGATGATGTAAAGTAATAGATGGGGGCGGCTGATCTTGTAGGTGTGAATTTTTTGCTCTAATCACTCTTAAAATCCTGAGCACTAATCAAAGAACAGAACTGTTACTGTGACATCTCAGATTGACTGGTATTGGCATAGCATTGTAACCTCTGATCATTCAGGAACTCTGGTGATGTTCCCTAGTAATTACACTGACAATTATAAAAGTAATTTTGCTTCAGAACAAAAGTGGGACCTTAAGGGACTGACAGGTATTACCGATGTTATTGATGATACAGTGGACTGGGTAATGTCCTTCTGAGGTGGCAGCTGCTCGTGCCACACAGCCCATTATGCTGAAAATGAAAGCAAGCAATTCTACTTTTCCTCATAAAAAACAGAATGGAAGATGATAACGTGATTATTTCAAGACCCTACAACACGAAGATCTGAATCACATAGTGCCAGTACAGTGGAGTAATGCTAATTTTGAACCAGAGCCATCCCTGGAGGAATCTGCAGTGAGGCTCAGTGTTTGCTCAGGGAAGGCTTGTGGGGTGGTTGTTGCAGGAGAAGCTCAGATGGGTTCTGGTTGTTACTGATCTGAGGAGGCTGTAATTTTCAGGGGAAAAAAGGATACTCAGAGGAGCTTGGTAAATGCATCTTTTTGTTAATCTGTTACAGGTAAATATCGACCAGCAGATGAAGACAAAATCAATCCGGCTCCTTACTTAACCTGTGAGAATTTCCCAGAGGCAGTGGAACATATCCTAGAGCATCTGCTCTGAGAAAGGGAGTAGTTACTTCAAAGAAACCATCTGTGTCATATCATTTCCTTTACTCTTGCTTTCAAAATTAAGGTCACAGGACCAGTCAGTGCATGCGTGGCATCAGAAGCCAAGCCGTGAGCCTCTTCCACTCAAGATGTGACAGGGCCCCGGCGCAGTCGTGGCAAAGCCCCTTTCCTGTAGTAATTTCACTAGGATGTGATGAGGGACCGCGGATACCCAGCAGGTGAGACAGGAAGGCTACAACCAACACAGCCCGTTTCCTGAACGATGCCGGGAGCAGGGCAGAGAGTTCTGTTTATTTTCAGTTTTCAAGAAGTAAGTGATTAAAAGCCCTGTCTGGAAAGTGTCATGTTCTTCTGCTGAATAAGCTAAACTGACAAAACCCACTGGAAATACTCCAGTAAATAAACCTGAAAGACTAACAGAGCCTTAGTCAGCCTGTAGTGATTTCACCGAGTAGGTCTCTGCTCTCCTCTAATTTAAAGGTAGAGATTATGCACATTTAGAAGTGACTTTTAAATTGGAATATCACCATTGTTTAATATTAACTACTGTTGATATCTTTCCTCTTATTAGAACAGATCCTGGGTTTTGTTTTTCAGATTTTACATAAAATTAAAACTGTCACCATTTTACAGATGTTTTAATTAGATGCTGTTATTAAAAAGAATGGTACAGAAACAAAACTCTGGTATTAAATGCCGTAGAGACTCTGAATTTTTGAAATTAGACTTCAGCAGGGCCCTATTAATGCTACAGTTGCAAGATTTCAGTATTGTTGGGGCTTTTTGTTTCTTTTTAATGTTATGGGAAAAATCCTTCACAAGCCATGGGGACAGATTCCAGTTTTTACACAGTTGGTTAGCAGAGCTGTAAAATGAAATTTAATTCCATAGTTTGAAATGTTTTTCCTATGTGCTGAATCCACCAATATGAACCAACTTTGTAATGATGGTAAATACTTTTTCTGGTCCATTTGTAAACCGTAATAATCAAAGTCCTTTACAGTTGTTTTACAGTGCTCCTCAGTGTTAAATTATTAGATTGTAATTATACATTACTGGAGGATTAACCTTATTGAAAATACAGTTTTGTGTTAATGAGCCATGCTCGTTCTTGTTAAGAAAAATCATTGTGATGAAGAATGGGAAGCTCTCCTTACATCAGAGAGTGTCGATCTGTGGTCTCTGGTCGGATCAGATCTGATCTCTGTCTGAGACAGAATGGAGCAGACTTAGCAGCAGAAATAGAAGAAACAATAAACACCCCCCACCTCACACCCCCCCTGCCTGGAACAAAAGCCGTCTTTAAATCCCATTTGTGTGCCCTCATCAGTTGTAACCTGCAGTTTTGAATAAATTCACACATCTAAGCGCTCATGGCAACGATTCTGAATGTGTGTTGGTTTCTGCTTGGAGTACCTCAGGGAGGCCTTTGGCCCGTAGTCAGAGTCAGGTTCAGGAGGTGAGAGATCTGTAAGCAAAACCCTGTGGTCGCCCGTCAAGACTTCTGACAACGTGAGTGACACTGGAACAAAGAGACTGTCTGCCGTGGGGGTCCCGGTGCAAGACCGTGGCGCTTGGAAAGCAGCTGCGCACAAGCCTGTGCGAGGAAAACCCTGGCAGAACTCTGAAGAGGAGAAGTGTCTTGCCAAGCAAGAGGGAGGGTAAGAGTGGGGCAGGAAAGAGACCCGAGAGCCTGAAAAAATGACTAATTAGAGTTTCTGATTTAAAGGTTGCAGGACAGTGGCAGTCCTGACTGCTTACCCATCCATGCTTTTAAGCAGAAGAGTGTCCAGCCTGGCTAGTATTGACCCTGCGCTGCAAAGACTCGCCCTGTGCGTTTTATGGCTGGCTGCAAACCGGTGGGGAACGACCAATCCAGTTTCTAGTTAGATTAGCCTAAATCTGCTGATTTTCTACACTGTCTGCAAGTCCCTCTCATTCCGTGCCTTTTTCGCCTTGGAAAGTAATACATTTGGCATGTCAAGGCTTTGAGCTCAGCTGAAAATGATGACAAACATAACAAAATTTACCTGAATTTCACTGAAAACAGTGACGTTTTATTAAAAAGGGTGCAGGTCTCTGCTGGTAAAGCTACGCTGGTTGTGATGCTCTAGTCTCAGAAAGGGAGAATTACGCTAATCATCTGTTCTGAACAAGCTTTCTGCTCCAGTTCCTCTACCCCAAACCTGTAAACAACTGTTGTGAATAACAAGCAAACAATCTCTAAGTCTTTACACATAAAGTTAAGGCTGGAGTCTTCCTGACATAGCAACTGCCATTACATATTTCCATGAAGAATGTTTTTTGAATGGTCGTTTAAAATGGATAATAGAAAAATAAACAAAGAACACCACCAACCCCCCCAATTAAATTTTGGAATTGAAGATTTCCCCCTGACATTTCTCACTGCATTCTCTTCCCCGGAAACAACAGCACTTCCTTCCCATCACCATTCGATCCTTTGGAGGCACAGTGATGCCGCTGTGGATAGCAGAAGTCTTTGAAGTTTTCAATCTTTTGGGGTTTTTCTTTTCAAACTGACTCAAATTCTCTCTGCCAAGCTGTGTACTTCTGGCTTAGATTCTTTGCTGATGGTTTGGTGTGGGCGATCACGTCCAGGAAATCTGCTGTTGTGATTGTGTCTAATTGGATTGTGGGTAAGTTACTGTTACCTAAACAGAAGAGAATTGATTAAATACTGTTATTATTACCAGAAGACATTCTTTTATGTTCCTGCCAAATGCAACACTTAATATGCAAAACCAAAATGATAATCCTAGTGAGATAAGGAAAAATTCATATCTGTGCACAGAGCACAGATACTGACAGCTTTAAAAAAAAAAGACATTTTCAGAATTGCTAGCTTAGGCAGATGTTTCAAAAATGTAGTTTAAAACTTTCCTAAGCAGATAACAGAGCTCCACCTGCTGGGGTTAACATTATAATATCTAGAGTTACAGCATTTCCCAGACCGGATTCTCTACTCGGAGCTGTGGTACCTGGCTGATGGTTTTCAAGAGCATCGAAAATTTTCCTCACTGGTCTCATGGCTGCTTCCTTGCAGACGAGTTTTATGTCTGAGCCGGAGTACCCGTCTGTTTCCTGTGACGGGATCAGAATGATACATGACAGCTTACAGGCTTACAAATCGGTCAGGAATGGAATTTACAAGCACATATATTTTATCTAAAATATTTGTAAAGTCTATTCCTGTATGAAATATATATATATATGTGCACATATATATTTTTATGTGCATCCTCCCCTCAACATTATGCAGCTTGTTCTTGTTTTGAATGCCCACACTACCTTGCAGGAGCAAGGAAAACACCAGGCATTTTCCTTCTAAAGGCAATTTTCTGTAGGTCAAATAAAACCCACCCTTCTGTGTCTGTTCCTGGCTTTCCTGTTAATATTTTTTAATTATACTTCCTTATTAATGCTTATGAAACAAAAACTTAGCAGTATTGTCTCTGTGAACAGACATAAAAGGGGCCAACTGGGTAAGCTCTAAGATATTTTCAAAGAATTGAGGATGTGACAACAGGCTAAATGAAGAAAGCCTCCTATCTAGTGAATCTCTTCACTGTCTAAATGCTCTTTTCTCCTGCAGCAGTGGAACTGTGACAAACCTTCCCTACACAATTAACTGTTCATTACTCCGATGAATTGGAAGTGCTCCCAGCTTGGTGAGAAGAGTGATAAAATATACTGTTTCTGGAAGTCTCCCTGTATTTAAGGCTGGAAATCTGGCCCAACAGAGAGGATCAGAAGACACCATTTTGCAAGCAGAGCTGTGTGAAACCAGCGATTTCCACAGCCAGGAACGTGCCAGTAAAATGCTCAGCCCTGTGCCTCGCTGGTCTCTCTTTGGTTGGAGCCTCAAACCGAGCCGAGGTCCTTCCCCCAGCTCCGTATCTCACAGTTCTGGACCTCTTCTGCCACAATGGCTCCCACCCAGGAAGACCTCAGTCACTGCCTGGGCATTGTCCCTGCTGCAGTCTCACCTGGCCCAGCAAGCCATAGTCCAGATCCGTTCTCAGCTCCACTCCTCCGCTGTTGCTCAGAGGGGGCAGCCAGTGCTGGATCATCACCCGCCGTGCCTCTTTACTTGGGAGGTCAACCAAAATTCTCTTCTCCAACCGCCGCAGCATGGCAGAATCTAATTCCCTGCAAGCAAAGGAGGAGCAGAATCGTCTCAGCACACCTCGCTGCGGAGACATGGCTTTGACAGCAAGATCCCTGCTGTGGGGGCTGACACTTTTTAACCCCACCTGTAACTGTGTCAACCTAATTTTGAAAAAAAAAAAAAAAAAAAAAAAAAAAGTGGGGGCTGTTAATTACCCAGTGTATTCCTATTCAGTATGTTAGCAATACGCTGGCTTGTGACAATGAGTCTTAACAATAACAATCAGAAGTTGTAGTTCTCTTCCCTGGCTCTGGTACCCACCTGCAGCGTGTCTCACCAGGAACAACATCTCCCTTTTTCCCTTTGCTATTAAGGAGACACTACAAATTGTCTGTCTGGGGTACTGTCAGGACTAATTAATTGCTACTTTGTAAGGGATGCTTAGTAGGTATAAAATACAAACTGAAGGTCTTGGATGTGAGCGCCATGTTTATGGCAGAACAAGATGTCAATCTGAGACTGCTCCTGCAGTACAAAATATAAATAATACAGCCACAAAGGCAAGTGTCCTTATAAAAAATCATGTGAAGGATGGACAGGCTGGATAAATGTGTCAGTGAGCCAAAAACGATGATGCTGTCAACATCAACACCAATGTTTTGCCTAAAAAAAGAAAAGGAAAAGGTAAAATACAAAGGATTGGGACTACTCTTCATTATTACTTGCTTGTGATGCACAAAGGAAGCTTGAAAGAAAAATGAATGGTTCTTTCTGTTCCTTTCTCAATGCATTTCATCACCATCTAGAAACAGTCCTTCTTGCCAGTGCCACAGATTCTATCAATGTCAGGAGTTCTGGCACGCCCAGCACGCCAGCTTCTCTCAGACACACATCCAAACAGTTCATTTGAATATAGTTTTTTCCCCAAGTGCTTTTCAGTTGTTTGCAACTAACAACCAAATAACTCAATACAAATTCCTACTCCAGTTCATCCCTTGTCACTTGTGTAATGGGAATGGTCTACAGGTACCCCAGTCATCCACATAATTTTCAACAAGAAATAGCTGCCGCAAAATATTTACTCAGTCATAAGTCTCCAGTGCCTTTCAGGAGCTGCTCAGAGCTATTATCCTTCCAAGTGCTGTACCAATCTTCCTCTACTGGCCCCATTCAGTCACAGGCTTGTTATTTCAGTCTAAAATATAATTTGGTCCTCATACCTGCCGAGAAACTCTCATCAAGGGGAAAAACACTTCCATGTGCCTTGTGCAGGCAGAAAAACACAAGCACTAAGCACCATTTCCACCCTTGTTGGCTGAGCAGAAGGAGCCAGCTGTTGGAGGACTGCACCTGCAATCTGGGACTATAGCTACACTTAAATAAACCTGCCCCTACCTTTCCCGACTCCCTGGTGAAATCTTTTTGCCAGCAAAGTCAACATTCAAGCAACGCTTCTTGTATGAAACTCCTCTTTAATTTACAGGGAGCTCAAAGCCAGCTCAAGTTGGATCTGTAGCACGTCAACAGAGCCTATTTCTGTCACCTTTGGTGACTTGTCATTATTTTTTAATAGCAACTGTTTTCTACTGACATAGTACCTGACAAAGAAAAGCAAAAATGGGCTCCCAAATCCCCAGCTAGGTGCCTGCTTAGGCTTTTGACAGACCTCAGCATGCCTGGCTCTCAGCTCAGCTGCAGCAGAAGCATCCCTCTCCCCAAAAAGGAGCTCTCAGTTTGGGAGAGCTTGTTCCACATGCACTGCGCCAAGGGCAATTAAAGTGAAGATGAGAAAACCAGATCAGTAGGAACTCAGAGGACAACAGGAACTCACTCAGATCTATCCCACTCCTTCTAATCAAGGCCTCAGAAGTAAATACCAGAGTTTGCTAATCAATGGCTGTTGGTATATTGTTATTATTGGTATTTTTAGGCTAAGATGCTGCCCAACATCCAGTACAACTCCTCTCGCACAGGATCCCACCCAGACTGGACAAAGAACCACGTTAGTCCCCGCTGTCCTTCCAAACATATTTTTCAGCTCAACTTCTTCTCAAAATTGCTTTGCTTGGCTGGAAATAATTACTCTCTGGCTGACCAACCCCTTGGCTGTTGTTTACCCATATTACCATCCTCTGTGTAAACAGTGCAAAAGTCCTCAGGGTTTTAGAGATGACTGCGTAGATACTCTAAACCACCGTTGCAGGGAAAGGACAACCACAGCCAGAGCCTCTGCAAATACCCCACAAATCCTCTAAATGATGACATTTTCCACCACTCTTCCTGCTTCAGAGCATTCCTGGGGTGTCCCCCAAGATCACAGTTTCATGAGCTCCCTAACCACGTTCTGTAAATAAATCCAATGATGCACAGAAGTTGCTCTATTTATCCAGAAAGGTTACAGTGACCCTGGCTAAATAGCAAAATAAAGACATAACATTTTTGCTATCTGAAGTGTTTAGGTTGTTTGTAAATTGTTTTGTTAGTGATCAAATGCAAGGTTAAGTGACAGTAACTAGAATAGAATAATAAGCACTGAGCCAACCAAAATATTCTCTGAAACAATAGCTAATAAAAGTATTAAGAAATGCTCATGAAGGATACACAAAGCTGTACAGGACCTATAAGAGTGGGTGACTTTTTGGAGCTCCCCCAGGTTGACATCAGGAGGCATGATGTCACGTTATCACTCCCAAATTTCATGAAGATAAACAAGACAAACACCTATTTTCATTTCCAGAAGGAAGAAGGGTAACAAATGCATTTTCCAGAAGGGAGAAGGGTTACAAATGCATTTTAGGCAGAAATTAAGCGACCTCAGCAACTCCAAAGGTGAACCCAGAAACAGCAACAAGGACTGACTGGTCCATAGTTAATCCCTGCCTAGTGCAATCATCACTGTCGTGCTCTAGAGGAAAAGGCATCAAGAATGAGCAAACTTCTCATCCTTCCCACCTCCCATCCTCCTGTGCAGAGGCCTGGGCAGGGCCCCCATAAGCTGAGGACTTGTTCTCACTCCACGCCTTCCCCTGCTCCTCTTAGGGCTTCCCCACACTGTCCTTCTCCAATCCCCTTCCCGCTCTCCTCCACCATACACCGTGCCCTGCTGAGAGGGAAGGAAAGGGCTTGCTACGGGGTAATCCCAGATCTGATTAGGATTTTGCAGCCACCTCTTCCTGAGCTCATCTTGGCCGTGCACTCACAGCTCTGACAGGACTCGGCTCGGACAGAAGGGAAGAGTCTTACCAGCCTGCACCAAAGCTTCACCCACCCTGATGCTGGGGAGGGAGAAGCAAGCAGCACCGCAATGGAAGTGAAATCCACTAATACATTAGGAAACATTCACTACATGGATAAGGATCACTTTATTTCTTCGCTAATGAGGCCTTTATTTTATTTAATTACGTTGAATCATTTCAACAAGTAATTTGTCAATAGGAAGTGCCTTGATGAGCAGCAGGTAGTAAGGCTGGGCAGCAAGCACTGGCTGAAGAGGAAGATCAATAGCTGCAGTGCAGCTTAGAACAGCGTAAAGAGCTTTGTTTAGGCTTCTTTTCACTCATCTAAAAGCAGCTTGGTACTAATTTTTTTCATGATCAATAAACACCCAAGTTAAACAAATCTCTTGAAATCCAGCTTAATACCAAATGTTTGCAAGAGCACAGGGCTGTGCTGTGAAGCTACAACCTCGGACTGCAGTACTAGGTATTTTGAAACTTTGTTATGAAATATCCCTATGCAGCTGAAGTCTGGAGTCTTACAGTACAACTGAATAGTAATACACATAAAAATAATCTGTAAGCATAGAGCTGAGATGTTAAAGGGAATTCGAATCCTGCCAACCTCTCTGCAAGCACCCTCCCAAATTCCTTGAGGTTGTAAGCCTCAGTGACGATGTAAGATGCTCATGGCTTTCACAAGCTTTCTGTCCTCCTAAAACACCTTTCTAAGGATATACTTTCTAAGGATTTAAAGGTTGGATTTGCTTCAGAGAGGCCAAAATCCAACTTGCCCATGAGCAAAGTTGAGAAAGTCCAAAAGGAAATTCTAAGCTCTCAGGTATAAAACTTTTGAAAGTGGGAGCTGGCTTCTCACAGCAGCTCAGCTGTCACCCTCATACCAACAGAGATTGCAAGCTTTATGTGGGAGCAGTTCCCCCAAAATAGAAATCTTGTCATTTTGGATCTACCTTAAAAAAGCTGTGACATTTCTTATATTTCAAAGAAGCAATTTTTCCGAAATTAGCACTTTGGAATTGCAAAGTGATCCAAAATCAAACGTGTAAAATACTCAAAACTGTATTCTGTAATTTTTGCATGACTTTCCAGAAAGAGTTTATTGGTTGCATAAGACAGATGCACGCTAACAAGACACGTGCAGGAATCTCTTTCTGCAGGAGCATCGAGAGAGAGGTCAGCCTCATGCTTACACTGACACATCTCCAAGATCCCTAGATCCACCACCAGCCACACAGTGACCTTCAAACCAGTTACTGTCTCTGAACTCTTCCTCAGTGGGTTTGAAATACCCAATTTTTCCTTTCAAAGCAGTGTGCAGGAGTAGGAAGACATGGATCCTCTGAAGACATCTGATCCTTTTTAATGCTGCCATGCTGCAGCATTACATGTGAAGCTTAGCTACTCACAGGATAATTTAAAAGACCATGGAAAGGTGCAATGCACTGCTCAGAGTTTCTCTTCCTAAAAGGGTAACGATGCTACAATAACATAAACATTTATAGCATATTACTAATGAACCATAGAGCCAAATGGATTATTAATGCATTAATTCTCTTTCAAACTTAACTGTTCACACACACAGTAGATATTTATTTTTCAGCATTTTCTTACACAACTGGAACGTAATTAAATCAAATTCTGCTCAGTTCCTTTCATGTAGATACTGTAACACAAAATGGGGTGGATTTTGTACTGATTTAAATTCATGAGTTTGTTCAAGGCATAAATCCTCCAAACCAACACACAGACTCCGCTCTATTATGGCTTTAAAAGCCAGTGATGGCTCTGTACTCGCACTGTTGGGCCAGGGTAGGAACCAGCCTAACTTGTACATCTAATTTCTGCATAAATTTTAGGTGCTCACATGGCCGTTCTTCTAGTTAAAGAGTCTGAAAGCCCTGGGCAGGTCATAGAGAGAGGCAGATGAAAGCCTCTGAATATGTTGCCACTTTGGCACTTGAATTTGAGCAGGTAAGGTGTCTGCCTGGTGGCTCTCAGAACCATCCTTCCCTGACTATATGCGAAACATAAGATTTTGCATTAGGAAAGAAAATGTAGAGGGAATGATAGGCTTGTAGAAGGAGGCGGACTGGATCTCTTCCCATGATGGACAGAAACCTTTACAGCAGAGAAGAAGAACCGTGTAATTCTCAAGTGAGTTCTTAGGTATTTAATCTAATTTATCTAACTTTAATGAGGGATACTGAAGGGTAACACACTGCCTTTTTTTATGCAACTGTGCCTCTACGCCTAACTTAGAAGACCAATCCCCTTAGGCTTTCTTACATTCAGAAGAGAGAAATACTTAGAATTACTCTCACGGTACTAAATTAGGCCCCTGCTTTGATTTACAATATCACAGCACGGCTAAGGTTGGAAGGCATCTCTTGGAGATCATGTAGTCCAACCCCCTGCTCGGATCAGGGTCAGCCAGAGCAGGTTGCTCACGGCCACATCCAGTCAGGTTTTGAGCATTTGATGGAGATTTTCACAACCTCCCTGAGCAACCTGTGCCAGTGTTTGATCACCCGCACTTGAGCTTTCATGAGATTCCTGTGGGCTTACTCCTCCAGCCTGTCGAGGTCCCTCTGAACGGCAGCACAACCCTGTGGTCTATCAACTACTCCTCCCAGTTTTTTATCATCTTCAAGGGTGCACTCTGTCCCATCGTCCAAGTCACTGATGGAGATGTTAAATTTACAGCACTGATCGGTGCGGGTCTCTCTATTGCTCTGAATTGCTGCATCTCTTGTTTCGCTGTTGGCTTGTCTGTCTCATAGCAGAGGAAACTCGCCTTCTACCTCAGCTGCCAAAATTATGTGATGTGAACACAAAAGTTCATGAAAGGTGACGTACTCTGAAGGACTCAGGCTTCTCAGCACCAACATGTTTTGAAATGGGCCAGGCTTACAGGCCACATGGGATTGATTGAAAATATTACCTTTGGGCCTCAATTCCGAGGCACCAACATCACTTCCATTGTTTAATTCTCTTTGCCTGTTCCCTTGGCCTTTCAGTCAGGTCTCCCAAAAAGGGGGTCAGCTGAGGAGAGGAATAAAGCATTACCACAAACTTTGTGAGAGAACATTAGGTGGTGTGTCATGTCTGAGAAGTGCATTTGTACTAGGAATTGAGGCTTTTTTAGAAGTACTCAAAAGCAAGCAGCTGGGGATACACACACTAGGTCATTCAGACTTGGACACGCCCTAGAGCCAGCAACAGCCTGGAGCCCTCCAGTCACACAGAGAGGCTTTTCCAACACATCTCCCTGTGGCAACCTCATGAGAATCAGCCAAAAACCACTAATCATGAAAAACAATCCCAGAAAGAAGCTTGTGGTTTTGTGGGTGCAGAGCCCTCCCTTGCTCCCAGCCAGTTTTGGACACCTTGTGCTGTGGCTGTCAACACTGCAGAGCTGGGCTAGCGTCACGTCAACAAACAATGTGGCTTTCAGTCAAATTTCAAGTAGCGCCACTTGAAATGCTGCTAAGCCACTGCTCACACAGGGTTATTCCTGAAAACACCCGCCGTTGGGCTCCACCAAACATTTCCCAGGCCATGGTTTGAAGTTCCCTGGAAACAGCACTGCTGTTTTCTCCTTTTCTGACTCCTTCACCTCTACATGCGAGAGGTGAATGGGCCCACTTAGGTCTGCATACCTTTAGGGACATGGGTATCAAGACAGACCTCAGTGCTATGATGATCAGCAGACTGCAAAAAACAGCCATTCAGCCTGCCCCTAGCAGACATCTTGTATTTCTCTGCTTCATGTATACTTCAGGGAAAGGAAGAAGAAAACCCTTCTTATGCCTAACTCATCTTTTTTGCAGGCATCTGCATCCAAGACTGTCCCTCACCAAACAGATGATTTCCACAGTTTACTTTGCTGAGGTTCCCCCTCTGCTTTCAACATACAGATTTTTCTGTAGGAAAATATGATCTTCCACTGAAGATTTCATGGATCGGTAGCCCAAGGACAGGGGGAATCTTGGGGCAGCCAGAAATTCACAGACTAGTTCCAGACCTATGTAAACTGTAAAAACAAGCCCATCGTCAATGGGTTTCAGTTCCCTGCATAGGTGTTGGCTTCTACTCTGGAAAATTATTAATGAGCTACAAATCAGACTGTTAAAAATAGCTGCGCTTAACCAACAGCCGTTGTTTTCCCCATGTACTATTCCCAACCATTTGATAATGTTTTGCATGAAAGAAAAAGATGCACTACACTAGTTCAGATGAATGATCATGCCAGATCAACATGCTGGCTCTGACAGTGGCGATGGGAGACGCTGTTCAAGGACAGCACATGAGCTGGCCATTTTTCTGCTGGCTGTTGCACTCCCCCCAGCATCTACGGTTGTTACACCACAAATGTCACCTCCCTACCTCATCCTTTTCTGTCTGTCCTGTTCTCAATACATGTCCTGCTCACTTTGAGAACCAACATGGCGAAATGCCCTAGTTCCAGTCTTAAACCATTTAATCTTCTCTTCTAAATTATCTTAAAAGAAAGTGAATAATTTTGTCCCTCAACTTTTAAAAGTCACATTTCATACCAATAAAATCCAACATTCCTATTTGTGGAGTATCCTTCTAAGCACTAGATGTTTTAAGCACCTTACAGTCCCAGGCTGAAATCCTTCTTAGCTTAAACATAGTAAATAACTTGTCTATAAAGTCAAATACTCCATTTTTAATATTAGCAGCTGGTAGCACCAGCATATGTTGACTTTATTATGGATTATTCTCATGTGGCACAAATAGCAAGAATTGTGGAGTTTAAAAGTAAAAGCTCCAAATTAATCTTTAAATGCTTTAACCAAGTATCAAGGCTTTTCTGCAAAAGTCTAAATAGAATCTTTATCTGCGCTTAGAAGCTCATGCAAATGTATTCAAAATGTACTCTGTGGATCTCTTACCATGGCAGATTGGAAGCTGCTAAAACAAACACAAGATCATCAGATCGGGCCAAGCCATCCATCTGCACCAGTAATTCTGTCTTCATCCGCCGACTTCCTTCATGTTCACCACTACCAAGATTCAGAGAAATATTATTTGCTCAGTGCATTAAAGTAATCATCTTTATTTATACAGTGTCATTCACAGCAACTGAGCCCTTGTCACAGTTTTGCCCCAGTTCAAAGCATGATTAAGCTCCATTAGCTAACATCTAAGCAATAAAATCAAGCTTTCTAATGATTACTTAAATGGACTCTTTTCAGTGCATTAAAGTGAGGAGAATTCACTCTTACTGAATCCAAAGAAAATTTTTATTTTTATTTTTTCTTCATATTAATCTCCATGCAATGCTGATGTTTACTGCAAAACAGCTAAGGCTTTGATTGAATGATCTATGTAGGAGAATTTTTATAATGTGATAGTTGCCATTAAATAACTAACACACCTACTTATACAGGGCAACTACTGGCATTTTTCTGTGAGCGAATTTTAAGCGGTCACAAGAAGACACACCTACTACCGAATTCAATATTTTGCAAAATGTTCTATCAAAAGCAAATAGAAAAATAGGCCATATTGAAATGAATTTTAAAATGGGGCAGAGAGCACACAGAGAGGATCCTTCCTTGAAAAGAGAAGGGGAGCTTAAGCAAAATGTTAAGATTTCTGGCCCTGATCCAGGTAACCAATTTTGCAGGAAACCAATTTGAACTCTTGGTCCCAGATGTGGAGTTCTTGGAAACTCCTGGATCAAACCCAGAGAAAACATCAGGGCCTTAGATGCTAAGAGCTACAATTCAGGTTTAATGTCTTATTTCTGCAAACGCATCCACACATCGGTGCCAAGTCAATATTTAATAAGGATATGTAAAAGTAACTGTATAATCTTAGATAAAAATCCTTATTAAAATATATAATCCAGAGATGTTAATGAGAGCTTTTAAAAGTATACATGAAAGCAAAATTTGGCCCATAATTTATAGCTATTAACTGACAATTATTACAAGTTGCATCTTTACAATATGTCATATTCTATTTATAAATCTTTGTGAGCATATAATTTACAGTACATAAAATCCACTGTAATGGGCTCCTAATGGTTATAACAATATTTTTATATTTCTCCTGCTTCTTCCCCATCCATAACATTTTCAATCTATTTTAAACTATAAACTGCCTGTACCATGGATGACAATAACATCCTCCCATTCCTGCATCTGGAAGTCCTGACAATGCCACTAAAATTAGTCCCATTAATGAAAATGCCATTCCACCATGTACATCCCATCTTACCCTGCTACACCTAAGCCTGTCCAAACTGACACAAAATCAGCTGTTTCCTATTCACCTCTAATAAGTTATAGGTTGTTTCCCGCCCTCCCTGCCTTTATTTCCACTTGAAATCCCTTATTTTAAAGTACAGCACTGCCGGTTGTACACTCTTGCATTTCCCTCCTTCTCACAGTCTTGCTGGACCCACAGTCCCTTGCTACTCTTCACACAACCTGTCTTTCACGCTTGCTTCTCTACGGATCTCATCTACTCTGAATGAAACAACCACTACATCTCGCTCTTTAAATCCCCACAGCGTATACAACACTTCCATGAAATGGTGCTTTCAGAGCTGATAGGCATTCTGACAATAACACACTGTGAGGCTACTAAACAGAACAAAAGAAAAATTGCTTAATAAAAAGTAAAGAAAACTACCATTACCACTCAAAGTAATTATAATGTCAACAAAATCTAAAAGACAAGTCTTTCAAGGGCCCAAAGTTTATGGAGTAGCCTCAGGTTTTAGTTTAGCTAAGATTTGTTTCTAACAGGTACACTGCACGATTAAACACTGGTCAGTACCTGAACACACACACACAATATTGAAAAGACGCAGTAAAAGGGGGACAAAGATTCTTCTAAAGTCGTAGGAAGTGATCTCATTAGTTACCCAGAAATAGTGCCTCTTTGACTCATGACTGAGTCCAGCTCATCCAGGAAAATTGTGGAAGGAGCATGGTACCGGGCAAGCTCAAATAACACCTGTTTAGAGAGAAGAATAAACATGAAAGAAAAGCTAAACTAACACAAAAAGGCATTAAGGGCCACTGGCACACAAGATAAATAACAGCACCCACATTCCAAACTTCTAGGACAAAGAGGGATATCTGCTGGGAAAAAAAAGCTCTGGGTAGGCTGAGGGTCCCTGAATCCTCTCAAATTCTGAAAGGTTTGTAAAGGAGCTCTAAAGAACACAGACTTGTAATCTTGTCTTTATGTGTAAATTTTTCTGGCTACATTCTATCAGAGTACCCTGTGAATAATGAGATAGAAGAAAATGATCCATCAGAGGATTCTGGGAACTTTTAAATTGTTATCAGAGATTAAACATCATCTTTTGTTGTTGCTTCATTTGTAGTTTTGTTAAATAAGGATTTGAGAAAAAAAAATTACAAGTCAGCTGAACCACAATGAAAGGAAGTGGAGTAATTCTCTTGATAAGAATCAAGCAGTTCTTTTGTTTTTCCTGGTGAAAACAAACATAAACTGCTTGAACAATCAAGATTAAAAAATGGAATATTAAGCTGACACAGAAAATCTGGGTCTGCCCTTTGGAGAAAGAAGTTTCATCTATTTTCTGTAAACATAAGGAAGCTTATATTAGCAGTAAGAACATATTGTCAGTTCTTCTTCAGTGAAGTGTTCTTTGAGTTTTTAAATAAATACCGCTAACAATATATATTAATCCAGCACTTTTTAATCTGAACACTTGAAAAAACAAATTTTAAAATATATATGTTATTTTCTACACTTTGGATATGAAGCACATGATTTGCCCAGAGTCACAAGTAGTCCATGACCAGTCTACAATTTTACTGACAAATCTAAAACATAAAATCACACCAATACAGCTGAGAATTGAGGAAAACAGGATGAGTGGACATGTCTCCAAATGACCACAAAACCCACATATACTCCACACAACTTGAGAAAATTCCTTCACCAGCCTCGTGCAATTTTAGGATATAAATTCACACAATACTTATCTTAGAGCTGTCCTGATCCACAATCTCATTTCATTTTTGGATTCTGACAAAAACACAACTAAGGATAAAATGCCACAAACTCAGTACCACTGCAAATGCTGCAGCATGTTCACAAAAACCTTTTGGATGACCGTGTCAAAAAATGGACTGTCCCATCCCTACTTCTGCCAAAAGGAAAACTTCTAGGAAGCTACTGAGACAGATGTCAAGAGGATAAATAACATAGGAGGTGAATGTCAGAAGAAAAATGTGCCATTTTAAAGGACAAAGGACACATGAAGAATAATTATGTTGCAGAGGTTGCCTAAATTTCAAGAGAGATTAACAATGCTTGCAGTGCTATTTGCCAAGTGCAATCTGTTACGATTATTTGTTCTCAAGAGCTCTGTATCTATCTGAAATGTAGCTCAAGAGATGTGTGTTAAGGAAGGCTAATAGCTTGTGGATTTTTTACACTGAAATGGTGGACATTATGGAGAGATTAGGATGGGCACATTAGGGCAAGGATGCTACACCTGAACTCCTGAATTTTTTTGTATCACAGCTGAGCCATGCATGCTACTTGCTAGTCTATGTGCAAAAATAAATTTACCCATTTACTATCAAATTACCTTCCTTAAAACATTACATCTGCGTTTGACTGTAAGATCTTTGTGACAAGGGAACTCTTTGCCAATTCTGTGCCCTGAAGACTAAGAGTAGTAGGGAATTTGGGAATCTAAATAACATTTTGTAGGGAGCCTCGGAGCCAATCCTTGACGAAAGGATGTGAAGTGCTTTGAAGGGGTCACTAAGAAAACACTAGTTTAGTTAGGAAATCTGCTTGCCTGTCTCATATTCAGTGAGTCAAAAATATTTGTTGCCTTCAGGACATCTGCGTCATCTCACATTACAGAACTAAAATTCCACAGCAAGAATCCATTGTGAGACTCCGGCAGAAGTGATATAATTCCCATTTTAATCGGATACAAACAGAGTTAGATGTTTTGTCCAAGAAAGGAAAGATTATGAGTATCAGAGGAATACTCACTTTCCAGTTCCGTGTTAAGCTCCAGTTCTTTAAGTGGGAATCTGATGTTTGTTGAAGTATAACAAATGATATGATAATAATCCTTACCCGGACAAGTTTTTCTGAATCACCCCTCCATTTGCTGACAATGGTGGATGCTGATATGTTGAAAAAGGTTGTATTGCATTCTGTGGCAACAGCCTTAGCAAGCAAAGTTTTTCCAGTACCTACAAACAACAGCATTGAAGAAATTCACTCTCTAAAGAAATACAGTGCAAATGTTTGAATAATTCCTTGCATCCTACTATCAGTCAGAAAAAAACAGTAAAAAAAGTCATGGAATCAGACTGGCTTGGGTTTGAAGGGACCTCTAAAGGCCATCTAGTCCAACCCCCTGCCATGAGCAGGGACATCTTCACTAGACCAGGTTGCTCAGAGCCCCGTCCAACCTGGCCTGGAATGTTTCCAGGGATGGGGCATCGACCACCTCTCTGGGCAACCTGTGCCAGGGCCTCACCACACTCATCATAAACAATTTCTTCCTTCTGTCCAGTCTGAATCTCCCCTTTTTTAGTTTAAAACCGTTATCCCTCGTCCTACCCCTACACCCCCTGATAGAGAGTCCCTCCCCATCTTTCCTTTAAGTACTGGGAGGCCACTCTAAGGTCTGAGCACTTCTCCAGCTGAACCCTCCCAACTCTTTCAGCCTGTCCTCACAGGGGAGGTGCTCCAGCCCTCGGATCATTTTTGTGGGCCTTCCAGAATTGTCTGGAGAAATTCAGGTAACACAGCACTGCAGATCCATTCCCCAAATTCTGAAGTACCACATGCTGAAATGGTCAGATACCTTCTGTGGCAAGTACATTTAAACACTCAGAGGAACAAATGGAGTTTACTGCAGCCTTTGCAACCTGACTCAGGCGGTGCTTGTTGCCTCTGTCCCCTCCTCTCCTGTCAAAGTGGAGCAGAGCAAGCAGGGAAGCTGTGCTGACATGGAAAACACCCAGCTAGCACAGAGGGCAAAGCTTCCACCCCATTTCCAAAACAACCCCTAAATGCAGAAGAAAGATAGGATATTTTCCTTAAGAAGGTGAGTCGTTGCTATATTTATTCACATTTTGGAAAATCAGGTCAAGCCAAACTTGATTAATATGGTCCAAGCTGAGTAAAAACAGAGTTGTCACTCCTCTGGATGGTGAGTATGAGTACTGTTTTTGGAAGATTCAGGTGTAGAAATAGTCAAGGGTTGTGAGAAAGGCAAATGGACAAGTCTGAGTGTCAGAGACAGATGTAACCATCCTTTATGTCTCCTTTTATTTCACATTACAGAACATGTTCTTTACCAGCACATTTGATCTAATTAGCACCAATTATTTATCCATGGGACAAAACCAGAGGCAGTGATGAACAAATGGATACGGTATAAAGCTCTCCATACCTGGTGGTCCATACAGCAATAATCCTTTCCAAGGAGACAGAATGCCAGTAAACAGCTGTGGGTACTGTGGAAACAGAAAATTAATTTATGGATTAAAACTGTATCATCTATAACAAAATGCAGGGGATTCTAACCCCTATCTCCACTGCTCCTAACACATTCAGGAAACCCAAGAAATTTGAAGAGAAGGGCATAAAAACCCTGCAAAACAATACAATATTTATGATCTGAGTACTGAGAAAAATACTGTATTTACCATTCAAAATCTGATTTAAGTGAATACTTCATACGCAATTGGTTTGATATCCATTGAATTAATATGGGCCAAATCCAGCCCCTCTAACATTGCCAAATATGCCAAATATGCCAAAGAACAGAACCCAATTTTATAATTTTAATATTGAAAAGCCGTTTTCCTATAGGAGAATGCGCATGCCTTTGTCAGATGAAACAGGAATAGTTCTAACATGAACTGCCTAGAAACGCACAGAAATAGTGAGAACTCTAAAACATCATTGTAATTACAAGGAAAATGCTAACGAGCCCAACATTGGTTTTCTCAAAACTATTTAGTGCCTTACCCTTATGGGATAAACAACTGCTTCCTTGACTAGCCTTTTAGCTGCATCCAGTCCAATAATATCATCCCACTTCACGTTTGGGTTATGGAGATAAATGTCCTGCAACACACATCACATCCTGTCAGTAAAACTTCTTCTGCACTAGGATAATGACCTCTGGCAAAGAATCGACTCAGTTATAAAATAAGAGTGCTATTAAGTGATACAAACTGTATTATTTAACCCTACGTACCAGGGACCTCCCAAGAGGAAAGCATACACAGCAATCATTTCTACAGAGCTGCTACACTGTGCCTTGCTTCCCCTCAAGCCCCTAGTTTCCCTAAGAACATGTACACTGCCAAATGTATATGCTGAGCAGTTCTGTTTCTCAGATCTGTTTTCTGTTAGTTGGTTTTAGTAACTAACTAACGTATGAAGAGCTATCATGATATGAAGGTTCACCAACCCTAATATTTTGTCTCCAATGCTGGCAAGTACTGCATGTTTTAAAAAAAGTGCAATAGGAGTGATATGTTGGTTCATATTTACATCCACCAAAATCTGCAACCGAAGGACTTAGATAATTAAAATTACATCTTAGTCTTTGAGTTCAAACACCCTTTGACATTCATTCTTCAATGAATTTCTCTTATCTCTTTTTTGAACTGCTTATTCTGTAGTAATGAGTTCCACAGTTTAATCATGTGCAGTGTAAAGATACTTTTGTTTGTTTTAAACTTGATGCTCAGTAACTTTATGTCTGCACCTATTACTTATAGGTAATGGAAGAATTGGTATTTACTCCACACTATGCAAGATTTTATAGGCTGCAGGAAAAACTGTGAGAAACTCTGTAACAGGAGGAAAATTTTCCCCTAAGCATCTATCAAAAGATAGTCAGTAATTAGTCTATGCCCTGAAGCACTCACTAAATTAATTTTATTTAATTCATCAAACTTTCCAAATCTACAAATCTTTCCCTTTGCCTTAGTAATATTTTGTGACTTTGTGTTCCAGAGACTAATTGTTCTGCAGAAATTATCATATCCTCAACAAAAATACTTGGGATAAATTCTGCTCTCCAATAAAAACAGGCAGACCCCAGAGACTGAAGAAAAATTATGTGCTTATATCCGAGGGGAAAATTTGATTTAATACAATTAGAAAAATTATTTATATAGAGTAGATTACACTTTCCCTTTCTATTAACAGCAAATTAAGATGAATCAGATTTATGATACTAAGTAGAGACTTCCATAACTGTTTTCAAATTAAATTAGATTGTGTTGTGAAATAGATACCACATGCTATTTATTTTTATTGATTTACACAGTGTTGATTACCATAGCAACTAGGAACATACCAGCACAATTTAAAAAACATACCATAACGAAGGTTAAAGCAACCCTATTGCTTTTTGCTGAAGTAGCAGAATGAACAACACTATTTTAAAGGTTTATCATAAATTAAAAAACAGACAGGAATGGAAATGAATGAGAATATTCTTACTTTAAGGTTGGAAATTTCTTAGGCTTCAGTTCTACTAAACTGCAAATGCAAAACTTGCAGACCAAGAATTTGGGCCATACACAGTTTACAAAAATCAGTCAGCAAAAGACTTCCAGTCTCTTTGAACAGCTGACTTTAAGTATGTGGGAGCAACAGCTGATACCATTTCTGATGCTTATATCCTGAAAGAGTCACAACACTATCAAATATTGTGATACTATGAAGTTTTTTGGAGAAGTGCCTCGTGGAGTTTGGGAGGTGATGCACGCAAAGCATTTACCTGCTTTGTAGCCAGGCTGATCCCCAGTAGCCTAAGGCCTGTTTGCTAGACTGCACCTCGACCCACAAGTGCAATGAAATGGTGGTGACAATGTTGGGATTCCCTCCAGGTGCCAAACTACCTGTCCTGGAAGAATCCCCAGTGTGCCCTGGGATACAGTGTATTATTGATGCTGCCCTTGCAGCTCCTGTGCTGGGATGAGGGAAGGGCACTGCTTCCAGAGCCTACAGTAACAGCATCTCTCAACTGCGTCAAGCGAGAAGAGACAAGGAGTCCAGATCGTGCAGGCAGCACACAGCAAAGCACAGCACCAGCATTATAAACACTGTGGGAATATCAGGGTTTAATAATTTTGGTACATGGTATCTAGCAGATGCACTCAGAATCAGGATATTGCTGCGATACTGGCACACCATCCACACTGCATATCACCCGATGCCTTGAATGAAAACTGCACCCACAGAGTTGAATCAAGGCTTTCCCACCATTTGATCACAGGTAATACATTACATAATAGCTGGTATTAGCTAAATTATTTAAATCTCTCTTTTCAGCGGAGTATTGTACATTTTCTGTAGCAATAAGAACAAAGGGAAAAGCTATGACAGTCTCATGGGTACAGCATGATTAGATTACACGTTCCCCATTAGAAATGAACACTCTTAATTACGTCCTCCCATTGTGTATCAGAAAGAAACATCATTACATGTACAGAAATGACTTGTTGGGAGTCGCATGATAAGAGAAATAGCTTGCACATTCAAGAATAAACACTATCAGTGACAGTAAAAAGAAACAAACAGTATTCTCAGATGACAAAGATAACCAAGATCTCTATACAACTGAAATGGAGATCCACTTACTTTGCTTACAACCGTTGCAAGTTCTCTCATCTCACCAGTCATGCCAATAAAAGCACTAAGGGGTTTCAGTAATCGTTCCTAAAAAAGACAAACATAAGTTCTTGTCAGACTTCAATTAGTTTTAAATAGATTAACTATGAAATAATTTCAAAAAAGCTGATACATCGTAACAACTTTTAAAGCTGTAAAAATATGGATAATAATAAAGATTTTGAAGTAAGCCATATTTGCAGTAACTCATCGTTTCATCTTACAGAATCTAATCCTGCATTAACATTAAAATGAGATGCTCTCTTACTGCACGTGTAGTCCTAAACATGCCCTACATAGATTAAGGGAAGTGAAAATGTAAATATGGTTCACCACATTAGCATACAGCCTGTTTTGAAAGTCTCTTCAGGTGTAGCAGTTGCCAGGTGGAGTGGCACTGAGTAAGTTGGATGTGCTGTCGTAAAAGCTATGGCTTCTGTTAAGGAGTGATTACTTTACTGAAAGTTTTCTATCTTAACCATCTAAACTCTGTTCTTGCCTCAGCTGAGGTAAACACTAAATAACGTACTGAATTCAAAGGAACCAGAATTTCACCTTCAGACGTTCTGTGGGTTTCTGCAGTTTTGGGGTTTTTGTGGTGAATCATAAGGTATCACTTGTATTTGTTGTCTTGTTCAAAGAGTAAACAAATGTCAACAAATTAGACAGGTATCAAGTATGACTGTCCACTCAAGAAGGAAATACACCACTCAGAAATCTAAGCCCTTTTTTAGCACTTGGGAACAAAGACAACATCACTGCGGTGTTTTATTTTGTTCCTGGCTATATGAAACTGATGTTCACGTTCACTGGATGGAAGTATGAACAGAAGCACTTACTGAAGGATCTGGATCACAATTGAGGCTGTTCAAGGCTATTCCATTTGATGATACTTTGACAGCATCCTGAATCATCCTATGGAAGTCAATTACTTGGCCCTAAAGGAGAAAATAATGTTTTGATAGGCTTTAACTATTAGAACTGCAGTGGACCAAATTTTGCTTGCCATTATAGCAATTAGTTTCCTTGCTGCACATAAAGTCCTAAACACGGCAAAAACTGACCACAGAACCTGTGGTAGCAATGGGAAAAGAACACACATCTTCTCAGTCATTGCAACGAGTTCGCTGCAGAGCCTCTTATCATCTCATTCAGGAATTTGAAATTTATCTTCAATTTTAGCTATTACCTAATTACCTTAGCTATTTTAAAACCAGAGATATTCTTCCTTCTTGATGATGTTTGAAACACTATTTAATGCAAGCAGAGTCTCCTATGCAAAGAATTACTGCCCAAATCATAAAATTGAGCCTTCAGCTGATTATACAGGATTATTTTATATACAAATAGACAGAAAAAGCTCACATTTGAGATTTGTGAAAAAACTTTCATGTGTTTTTTCTACATACACTTTTCTACCATAAATCACATGCCAGGTTTCCACCAACCCTTCTTAGGTGAGTGCTGTCTCCTCCAGTTTTGTTGATTGCTGTAATGCTTAAGCCAAAGTGAGATTGCTCCAGAGTAACTGCACTGTCATTATCCTAAAGAAAAATCAATTTTAAAACAGATGTATTGCTAAGTAGATGAGTTACAGTTATCCCATTATAGGTATCATCCTACTTCTTCATACATGCCCAGATGAGCTGTATCATTACATGGTAGTTGCAACAGTAATCCCATATTGTCAGACACCACCGTACATTTAGTTATGTACATTTAGCCATGGCTCTAGAGCTCAGCATTCAAGTTATTTCATACACGTTGTTATTATTATTACATTTCATTCTAAGTTGTAAATGTGCATTTTACATAGCTATGTGCAGAAACACTTAATGAACAGTGGAAACAACAGGCAAGTATAAGGCACAATGTGTCAACTCAGAAATGAGGAGCCATTTTAGGATTATAAATTACTTTGACATTCACTTCATAGCAGTCACTGCTGTAGTGTCCAAAAACTAAGTTTTTTAAAGGGTGAGAGAACGGGTCAGTGATGAGAGCCACCCTATGCAGGAATATGGACAAGGACTTAAAGAAAAAAAGAGGTTCCCTTCTCGCAGTTCCTCAAAAGCTATAACAGACATGGTGCTTGCCCACCAATCTGTTGTTCCTGCTCCCTCCTCTGTAAGGGATGGTAATAGTTTTCACAGCAATCTTACCAAAATGAGACTCACCAAACTGAAAGTTAGAGAGCCAAATTACTCCCCCAATCTCAAACACGGTGAAGATGATTATAGCTGACACCAGTCTTTCTATTTGGTTGGTTTGTCTGGCTTTCTGGCACTAAAAGATCAATCTACTGGTGTTAATGGGAAAACTCTGGTTGCTTTCAGTATAGGTTGGATTATATGACTCCGTTTCCTTTAATTTTTGCCTGTGACTTGCTCCCAAACTCACAGCCAGAAAGCATATTCTCCTGAACCCTTGCATCTATAATCCTTAAATGACATAACTGGTAAAACCCATTAGTTACACAATTATTAATTGTTACACAATTATTGTGTAACTTGCATCCTCTTGCTGCCTATAGCCTTTCAAAATAAAATCACATAAATTTCAACTGTAATGCTGCCAAGATAAAACACACTTAAACCTGTTTGAGGGTCTCCTTGGTAGAAGATTTAAATTCTGTTGTACTCCCAGGTGAAGTTTTTGACAATGGTCGTTGCACAGTCTGATGTTTAAGCCTTGGGAAACTCTGAGAAGAGCTTGCTGCCCTAGAATTAAAAAAATAGCACCTTGAAAGGCTTTCACAACCTCTTTTTTTCCTTCAAAATACCAAAAGATTAAAAGGCAAGAGTTTTGAAAGAAAGCAGTTTTGGGCTAACTTTTCTCCCACTGTCAAGTTAAGGCATCAATTTTAATCACAGCAAAGTTCAATGCTACCCTACACGCCACCCTACCTTAACAACACTGTAGAAACTTTGTAAATTGTCTGCATCTCCATTTGGGAAATAAGTCTTTATTTTCCTCTAAAAGATACAGAAAAATGCACCACGCAGTCAGCAGCATGACTCTAGGCTTTAGTATTCCTATGGTATCACAGTTATTTTAACCATGCTGCATATTGCTTTTATAGGAAAATTTTCTGCCCAGAAAAAACCCCACACATTTCTCTTACCTTCTTGGTCTTCCCCCAGTTCTCAGCTGTTGTTTATTTTCTGCTGTGGCAAAATTAATATTAAAATGGAAAATAATTAAGGATATAAAAAAGGGCAACCTGATTTTTTTCCCTTTCAAAAATATTTTTGAGCATACATTAAATGACATTGGAAAGAAAAATGCATAAGCAGGAACAGCATGATTACAAGCAATGCAAGCTTGCAAAAATGTTTTGAAAGCAAACTGATATTGGAGATAGCAGTTTGGCTTCAGGCTTGTTAAATTTTAAGGTTCATTCAGTCTTTGGCTTCTTTGCTTACATTTTAAAACCAGTATCATTTTCACAGTAAAATGGACACTACCAGAAATTAGATTAAGCACAATAAACTAATTCAATATATCACACAGAATGCTTATTTAATGCTAATATTTTTTTCATTGCTGAACTGGGAAGTAAGAATTTGCCTCACTCTTCTTAGTAGTAATTTTATCATGTTCAACATACCAAGACAGCATAAATGTCACATTGCAACGGTGGTTATCAAACTATGTTATTTTTTGCACTTACATCATTTGAAACAACTGTCAAAGAAAAGCTTTTCTCACAAAATGTCAAACTCACAAAGCCCAGATGTCAACTGATAAAGCCGAGGGTTTGTATCATGCTAGCATGCACCTAGTTGTTCCAAAATACATCTCCTATCAGTGTTCTCTGTACAATGCTCTTGCACCCAGATGCTCATACACTTAAATACAATAATCCTTCCCAAACAGCTCTTTCACTGAAGGAGCTTGGGAACACAGTGTACTTCGAGGCAGCAGAGCCCATGCGTGAAATTTGTCATCCTGCGGGTACATCTACAACACTGCTAAGTGCAATTCTGCATGGAAATGAGTTGATTCTGCAGGATTTGCTGGGAGTATTACAAAGAATTTAGTAGGAAGGACCACCACCCTAATCACTTTGTTTGGCCTATGTGTACCATGACCTGACCATGGACACAATTTAAGGCAGGTCACAATGAACCAGGCAGCAGCTTCTCTAGAGAGACACACGCAGGAGGGACACTGCTTAGGCTTCAGAGAAAAGAAATGATACCCTCCTGCCAGCATGGTTACCATTCTGGGCTTGGGTGATGTCAGCATGCCCCATGCCTGAGTAGCTTTACTGTCCAAAAAATGGGTACTAAGAGCTTGTAAGTGTCTAAGAGTGGCTTTCTGGGAATTGTTCACTTGGATCATGGATCAAGACTTGGTGACTACTCGGTTTGACTAAGTATAACGTGATGAACGCTTTGCAAAATACATTTTCCTTCTTGATTCGTAACAAATCCCTTTGGTTTTGTCCTGCAAGACTGCTCCTCTTTGTATTAATGCCAATCAATAGGTTCTAGCTGTAAATCTTTTTCATGCAGATAATGCTTGCTTCCAGCTAGTACTGATCTTCTGCATCACTATGAATGTAATGATGACTAGTAGCTTCAGTACCTTTCAAAATCATTTCACCTAGACAGGTAATTTTATTATATTTGTATAATGTTTCATTTACCTGTGATTTCAGAGTTGCTGGCAGCCATACAAAACAATGATGACTGCTCAGAGATGTTCCCTGGCCAATCATCCCCTCCTCTAATGATTATATTTTTCTTATGAGACAAACAGGTAAGAGATGTTGGTGTTTTATGCACCTTCCAAGCTCCTCATAAGTGACTCTTACACAGTTTTTCTTATGGCTTCTGTAAGTCACATTTTGTGCTCAAGTACAAAACCATTCAGGCTCTCAGGGTCATAACAAAACACTCAGGTTCTGATTTGCCTTATTCTGTATCATTTGTTTATACCTCAGACTTTAAGGCCTTTGGAGCAGATAAACCTATTACTTGTTTGGCACATTACCTTTAGTATATGAAAATGTGTGAAAAAAATGGTTAATGAGACTAGTGGTGATAAACTTTTAAGCACTAGCTTGGATGAGCAAAATTATAATATTTCACTTAAGTGGGTTATTTTAATTTAAAAATTAAATCCAAGATAGAACAGACTTACTACTTTCTCCCCATGAGAAGAAAGTGCATGTATCTATGCCATAACACTTTGTGCTTACATGGCATTTTCCAATATTGAAGCAATTTGTAAAAGACAGCAAAACATCACTTTCTTTTTCCTCTATATAAAGAGAGAAGGAAGAACAGAAGGGCTCAAAGTTCCATCTCTCAATTCTTATGTCCCATGTGCTAGAACTATAGCTCTGTAACTGTAAGAGAGTTCAAACATTAAACACTGACATACACAAGAAGGGTGGTAAGTATATCAGGCAAATACATGTTTTAGGCTTTGAGAAACAAAAGCTTTCTTTTTGGAAAACAGCCACATACCAGTGTCCAGGACCTTTCTGGTAATTTTAGGATATTTTTGAAATTTTACAAAGTAATAGCTTTCATATTCCATCAAAATTGTCTCAAGATCAATGTTGTCACAAACTTCAAAGCCTCGTAAACTTAATTTTGTCTCTTGTTCCAAAGCATTTGCAGCATCGACATACCTGGTAATTTCAAAAAGCAAAGATCAAAACACTGAGTGTTATTATCTTATTCTGATTTTTGACAGAAAAAGCAAACAATGGCATTAGTAAGTATATGCTATTTTTAACCTGTCCACAACTCTATTTATTATAAAAGCATATACCCTATTTAAAAGTACTTTGCTGATTGCTTTAAAGTATTTTTAAATTATATAGGACATTTTTGTTCCAGAAACTGAAACAATACAGCAAAGTAAACTGCCAAGATATGTAATAGTAGTTTACCTCCTCCTCACATTAAGCCAAAGGGCCATGCTGTCGATCCACGCAACAGAGGTCAGAAGGACACATTATGGGAGGTCAGACACACACAAACCCACAAATGTAGAGCAGCATTATTTTAAAAACATACCCTTCCTCCATTAAATAATGCAAAATTAGAATGAGGAGGTTTTTTCGACGAGCTTCTGTTCGCATCTCATCCTGTGAATTAAGACAGAACTCTAGATCAAATGTAATATTCTCTTTATTGCTGTAAACAGCATCTAAATGTAGCCTGTGGAAACAAACAAATTAAGTCAACAGCATGTAAGAACTGTAAAACAACTCACTGTTAATAAACAGAAGGAAAGTGGTTTTCAACGTAATTTTTCTTACACATTATCAGGGCTACTGGATGGGTAGAAACCTTTTCCGGGAGAAGAGAAAATTACTTTGAGGTTGGAAAAATATTACTATGGTTATAGCCCTCCAACATGTTCAGGCTGCTAAGAATTTCAGGTAGGACTCTTGCAGACCTCATGCATAGTGTCTCCAAGGGCTGTGCAAGGAAATCCTGTGCTCCAGCATGGCTGTGTCCCTCCCTCTTGGAAACTGGAAACCCATTTTCTGAGTGCTGGGAGAATTCAGGATGGAGAAAAGGTCTGGGATCTGCATAACTACACTACAAAGATCAGCTGTATACTCCTGGCCCTTCCCAATTCATGGACCTTGATATAAAAACATAAGTGAAATACAGAGTACTCGAAGAATTAGTAGTTTGAGATAACATTGCCTAATTTTAACACAGGATAGACCAAAGTCAGGTCCCAACATGCAGAAATTTAAATATGGAGCCAGTCCTATGGATTTCTTCACACAGACTGGACAACCCAATGTCATTCACAAATGGTGTAGTGATAAAAACAAGGCAGTGTAAAACATCTTTGTCATCATTCCGTGAAGCTACATTGGGGGGGAGCATAAAATGCAATATCAAGTAGAGCAAAGGGGGTGGTGGAAGCAGAAATCGTGTAAGATACGGGAACAAAGCCTTACGCTGATGAAACATGCCATATATGCTGAGTGTCTGCAGAGAAACCCTGAGATTTTAGGGTCAGAAGGAAAGTTCTAGAAATCAGCATATCGACTTTGCCTCATTGGGTTTGAAGGTGGAACCACAGGAAAAGCAGGTATGGCCAAACCCACATTTAGGCAAATGAATTATTTCTTTTCTCTTTTAGGATGCTGGCCTTCAGCATTGGGAGTTGGACTCGCTGATCCTTATGGGTCCCTGCCAACTTGAGATATTCTATCATTCCGTGATTACTTATGAGGACCCAGTGTGAGTATGAAAGAGTGACACTTATTCAGTGGATGGAGAAAACAGCAGTAGTTTCTGTTGCTTGCATAGCACATATATATTCCTGATCATGTTGTATACTAATGCATACACAGTCTCCTACTTCCACACCCAGTTTCCCTCCTTTCTGCATCCTTCCCCAAGAAAAAGCCTAGCTCAAGTGTTAGGAACCTTCAGGTGACAGACCCACAAACCTTTATCCTCTTCATACTGGAAAGAGAGCCCCAGCATCTGTAAAAATTACTTCTGCTGCTCTCTGCCAGCACCTGGCACACAAACAAGCCAAAGAATTACTACTGACCAAGGCTTATGTTTTCAAATCCCACAAGATGTGTAAAAGGAATATCCATACAGAAAGACAATTACCCTCTCCTCCTTCTGGTCTCTTGGAAGGAAGCACCATTACATACTGTGGACACCAAAGAATCACTTATTCCTACATGCAGAGGTGCTTTTGGGTGGTGCAGTGTACTGCAAGACCAGTTTACCTCTTTAGCATGCCTTTCCTTTATCAGATTAGACCTATCTGCTCCCTCTGCACTGTACACAGCAGTGAGTATCATATAGCATTCTGCTGCTAATTTAAACACTTGTGACAGCACAATCAGTGATTGGGGTTTTTTTAAAAAACTAACACCTCTCTGTGTGTTCGTCAACCTGTAAAAAGTACTGGGTAGAGCAGGCAAAAGGTGTCCCAGTATAGCAGATATTTTCTGGGATATTTGCTTCAGATGTGGGGCCATCTAGTGACACAACTAAGAAAGGGCTGGGGGTTTGCTTTTAATGTTTCCTGTGGGGTGAAAGTGTGTTTGTATTTCACATATTAATAGAAAGATTGGTAGAAACTTCATTCTGGTGTTTGAGGGAGAAGAATCAAATTGGCCGGGGAAAAGGGAAGAAACCACACCCCACTTCTAGCCTTTACTATCTTTAATAACCCCTTGATAAAGTTACGCAGCCACTCTGAGTCCATAAGGAAGCTACAACACTGTTTGCCTTTCAGTGGTGGTACAAAGATTTTTCTAACCATTTTAGGGAGTAAGAGTGATGTGTAAATGCTTGGTAGATCAGTAACTCTTGAATGAAGTAGATCGGTTCCTGAGAGGTGCTGCAACAAGAAATAAACCAATTCTGAGAACTGCCATGAGCAAAGGGATGACACCGACGCCCTGGGATGAAAGGATCTTTTCATTCTTACTGTTTTGAGATGCTGGTGTTTGGAAAATACATTTTGAATTGTGGACCTTTCACCATTTCTCCTGGATCATCTGAATCTTCTGAAACAGGCTTGGATGTGCAAGAAGGAAGCCGGAGCTATCACTCGCTGAGAGTCCCACCTGTCTTCTAAATGTAACTACTCCTGCTGTTTTATGCTGAGAAAAATTGACTGTTGTGTTTGCCCACATATCAAAAGGCAAGATCACAGCTACCTCTGAATATTTAAACACAGAATGAAAACACAGTGGTTGCCATAGAAGACAAACCCACCAAATGTTTCATGTTTTAGTATTTACAGTAATAGTCTGATGAGAAAGGAATTGCATCTGCCTGATGAGCTGACAGGGCTCCCAGTCCCTGCTTGGAACTTTCCTTGCAAAGAATTTGCATTCTGGTATGTCTTCTGCTGCTGTGCATCTCACTAGGTTACTCCTGCTATGCTTAAAGGCATTTTAAATTCTAGTATAAATAGTGATAGACTGATGGGCAGCATCTCAAATATTCTAAGTAATGACCTGCTTTGGGTATAGGATAACATTGTGTCTATGTATGAGCAACCCAGTTCAGCCTTAACATACTAATGTTCATCCTGTTGCGCTGACCAAACGGAAGCAAAAGTGAACCTTTACCTCAAAAAAGAGGCCCACCTAAAAATCAGAAGATGGTTTAGACTGAGATGTTCATTCTGTCTTTACCTTGTGTTAATACAAATGCGAAAAGCAGTGGTTAATTTGAGAAGTCAGACATCAGTCCAAAGAAAATTAACTAAGTTGTTAATCAGCTGATCCACTGACAAAGATTTGCATTAGATTGGATCTGAAAAACAGAACAGAGATGTCAAAATCTCTGATCCCAGTTCTGTGGAGTTTCTATAAAACAAAAATTAAGGACCTTTCAACACGTAACTGTTACCAAATCAAAAACCTTGTGAGTCAGTGGCACACGAATCATTGCTTTCTTGACCAACCCCACAAAGCCACATCTCCCTGTCTTTCACCAATCTTATTTTAGCACATACTCATTCCAGGAGGTAGGTGAACCTTGACACGTGTCAGTGCCACCAGCAGCTTTAGCTGTCCACTCACAGCTCTCTGCCCGTGCTGGTCTCCTTTCCTGAACTCCAGTTTATTCTCTAAGGACTGACTCCCACTGCAAGTACGTCCACAAAACAACATGCCTGCCACAGTACAGACAGATACTAACACTGCCCAGGACTTCAGCTGTGCTTAGAGAGGAAATGGTAAATCTTATACAGCATGAAAAAAATCAGAGTACTTATGAGTGCAAAGTTACTTAAAATTCAGTTTAGCTTTATAGTGATTTAGCCTTCCTGTTTAATTAGTATTTAGAATTGCATGTTGTTTATAGCCACTGGTACTTCAATAGATGTTTAAGTGTTTAAAGTTTAATAAGCTTCCATTCTTAAAAGAACAAAAAATGTATGTAATTAAATTTTCAATTACTATAGGGGATTTTGGGGTCCATGCAATTAATAAAAGCTTAAGGCACTTGAGCGTGATCTTGTTTTAAAAACTAAACAGTTGAGCACTTAACTAATTAGCTCCAACACTTACAGTGTATTTTATTTATTTCTATCTTAACAAAAGTAGTAAGTATTCCTTTCTTTGCAGCCGTTTAAAATTAAACTCTATTAAGAGTTGTGCATCCTTAAATGCAATTGTTCATTTAGTCATTTCCATACCTTTTACTAAAATGCATTTACATTATAAATCAACCTAGTCTCTTGTGTAATTCCATCAAATTAATGGACCTACTAAAAGATTAATTTAACCTTATAATGTTTCATTACCATTTGAGCCTATATCTCTGCATGACTATATTTGATAGCATGAAGAAAAAAGTTACAGTCTGAGAAGCTTGGAAATCATTACTGTCGTAATACTGTGCCCTTGTACATTCAACTGAGGCAATCAACAAGATGAGTTCAGAGGGATCTGTGATCAAGAATTCGGACAAGAGGCACGCGGTTAGCTCTGTAATCACACAGGGGAAGATCTTATCATAATACACACACAGTGTCCTCTCCTTCTTGTGCTGTTGGGATCCCGGGATGGCTGCCAAGTATGAGGTTCCTCAAGACCAAGCTGTGCCAGGATAGAGTAGCTGAGGCATGACAGGCTCACCCAGTTCTCCTCCTCCCTCCACCACCTTGTATCCCCACAGCTTTCCCTCTCCCCTAGTCCTCTGTATCTTGTATTTGCAGCCTTGCCAGGCTTTTTAAAAGGCTGATGTTCAATTATTGCTTGGCTTGGTGACAGTATTTTTTTCACAAACACAGACAGAGAAGGGTGAGTTTTAAACAATGTATGACTTGGCTGACATTGAATAGGATTTCCCAGCACAAAGAAAAGGCGCTTCTTTACTCTCTTCTCTCTTCCAAATCATACAAGCCTGCTGCAAACAATAGAGCTGGCAAAGTTTCTCAAGAAGGATTACAAATAGCTTTCATAATTAAAGACATACAGCAAGCTCACCACAGAAGTTAGGCCTGTCCTAGCAGTAACACTAGGATGCATCCGAGATATGTTACGTTTAAAATCTAAAGACATTTTACAATTTGAGTTTGGTGCACTGAAAAGAAAAACCTTCTGATTTCTCCCCCCACTGCAATAGTTACATGCTGTCCTTCATTAATTCATCGCCAATGCTAAGAGCCACTCACAGACCACTGTTATCTCCCTCTTTTAACAGGAACATTGCTGAAGCCAGGATTTACACTGCCAAGACTTCACTAATTTGAAGTGATATATATTATGAATACATAAAAATGAGTAGACACAAAGTATGGTTAATTATTAAATAACACAAATAAAGGATGCTGAATTTACAAATTAACTAATTAGCATTAACTCTCCCACTCATTTGTATGAATTTTCAAAGTTCTACTGAAGTTTACAATAATATTCTGTCAAGAATGATTTACAGAACAAACATAGGAAATATTTAACAATTAAAACCAGTGAAATGCCTCACAAATTTCTTTGATTGTACAACTACATTGGGTAGCCGTGAACAGCCATATAATTGTAATGCATATAAGAATTTTACACAAATTTTTTTAAACCCTTTTTCCCAAAATTGCTAGAAAATAATAATTTCCATTATATAGAACACATTAATGGGACAACGCATTACAGATAAGGGCAGAAATTCCAGTAATTATTTAGTGCTACAAATTAAGGATGTAGCAGCCTAACTTTTAGATACTGCATTGGAATACTGCAATTCAGAAAACAGAAATTAAGTATCTAGGCTCCCTCCAGAGAAGTCAAGAACCTTAGAGCAAGAATCAAAGAATCCTTTTGGTAGCTTCAGGTTGTGTCTTAGTCAGTTCTAGTCAACTGGCTTAAAAAAAAGTAGGCTCCAAAATTCTGCCCTCTGCAGAATACGAACACCTCCCTCTACTCTGTACCCAAAATATAAACTCCGATTTCACGTCCATCTGGTGAAAAGCTATGGAGAAGTCAGTTTTCAAAGCAAAACAACCCAAACACAATGGTACAGCTCACAGGCAAAGAGTTCTTGAGTCCTATTCCCATCGATGTTTCTGCATTTAGTTGTCACACCCATCCTTGGGACCAGGGCCACCCAAATCCCCACTAGTGAGGTTACAAATCAGACCCCTTTTTCCTCTTGTCTTCCTTCTGCACATTAACACCATTTCAATACCACACCTTAGGGCACCACCCTCAGTGGCTGGGATCTGAATTCACTTGCCCTGGGCAGTGTTAGTATCTGTCTGTACTGTGGCAGGCATGTTGTTTTGTGGACGTACTTGCAGTGGGAGTCAGTCCTTAGAGAATAAACTGGAGTTCAGGAAAGGAGACCAGCACGGGCAGAGAGCTGTGAGTGGAAAGCTAAAGCTGCTGGTGGCACTGACACGTGTCAAGGTTCACCTACCTCCTGGAATGAGTATGTGCTAAAATAAGATTGGTGAAAGACAGGGAGATGTGGCTTTGTGGGGTTGGTCAAGAAAGCAATGATTCGTGTGCCACTGACTCACAAGGTTTTTGATTTGGTAACAGTTACGTGTTGAAAGGTCCTTGATTTTTGTTTTATAGAAACTCCACAGAACTGGGATCAGAGATTTTGACATCTCTGTTCTGTTTTTCAGATCCAATCAGCACAGGGGTCAGAGACTGTGCTGGAGGCTCCCATTCCTAGGTAAATGTATCATCTACTAATCAAAGAGGTTGACATAACCTAAAACTCAGCCTCAGAACCCCTCCCCAAAGTACATTTTCGTGAGCAATCCAGTGCTATTCATGCACAGTGGGGACTTGTGTATGCATATAGAGCACCGAACACCTTTCTGGGAAGGTCCTGCAGTGCAGCTTCAGAGTCTTACTCTAGTTGAATTTGACCAGCAGATGGAAGCAAAAGAACAGATTAAGAAATGTAGCAAAATCCTGGTGCTTCTGGGCTTCCTGGAGCTCGACCCAACCGTGGGATGGAGGCACAGTGGGAGTGTACAGCCCTGATTTACGGAAAAGGGAGCTGGGGGAGGAATACGGGCTTGTCCTCTTCCGCTGCACCTGCTCCTGCCATGACCATGCAACGGACGAGGGCTGTGGGGAGCAAGGGGGCTGCCCTGCCCTGCCCTGCGGCGCGGACAAGCAGCACTTCCCTCCTGTAAAGGGAAGGGAAAGGAGAAGGAAGGAGTGTGGGAAACCCCCACGCCGAAAGAGAGACAGAGCCACCGCCAAGTCGGTAACCCCAGGACCCTCCATGCCCGCCCCCGTCTCGGCCGCCATGACACTGCCAAACCCCCCGCGCCTGCGCACTGCGCACCGCTCCCCTGCGCCTGCGCAGAAACGCCCCTCCCGATTTCCATGGCAACGGGGACGCGCGGCCGCCCGTCCTGCCGGTTCTTACCTCCTCCCTCGCCCGGTGGGTGGTTCTCAGCGTTTGGCAGGAGAGCTCCATCGGGGCGGCCGGTGGACCCGGCCACGGGTGGTGACAGCCCGCGGGGACAGTCACAGCGAGCGCCCGGCCCCGCACCTCGCGGAGGGCAGCGAGCGCCGTGGGGGAGAGGCCCGCCCCACCTCCCACACACAGCCAATCGAGACGCCGAAGGGTGAAAGATTGCCCGCGGAACTACCCAATCAGAAGTGGAGCAGGGAGCGGTCTTTTGAGGGACGGGCCAATCGCAGTAGGGAGGGAAGGCGGGGATAGCAGTAGCGCTGGCCAATCGGCGTTAGGCTCACCTGAGCAGGGCGGTGGGGTAGTTTGTCGAGCTGTGAGGGAGTGACAGGGTATTGAGCTGGGGGGCTGGGGCCGGGTTGGACCAAGCCAAGCCAAACCAAATCAAACCAAACCAAACTAAACTAAACTAAACCAAACCCAACCAGCCCAGCCCACTGTTAAACGCGCACATTTCACTTAGAGAGGAATGTGGGGTGCACCTGAGAAGAAGCAGAGTGCTGTCAGCCCCTCACATCCTGGATGGCGGTGGGCCTTAAAATGGAGGCCGCCAGCATGCTGGTGCTGAAGGAACACAAGGCTGTGAGAAGGGCCCTTTTCAGAGCACCTGAAAGCTGTTGCTAAACTTGGCTGCCTAATTGCTGCAGCCTCCTGGGTTCGGGATGTGAATTGTTGGTGGGTTGAGTGGTGTGTGTTGGATACTGTTTGGCTTCAGTCCAGCTGGAGCAGAACATGAAAAAAAGGAAAAAAACCCTCCGAATATACATGAAAGGGAAGCTAGAGCATGCAAATGGCTTGCTCGCTGACAGCCACAACGGCAGAAAGCAGGATGGAAGAGGTCAGAGTGGTGAAGAACAATCCTCTGGAAACAACCTGTCCTCTCGTATGTGAACGCTTTCCAGCCAGGCAGCTGCAGGTGCAAGCTCTCCCCAGGTCCTGCTGTTGGAGACCCACAGCCACTCAGTTACACCAGCTGTTCCTGGACAAGGTAACTACCAGATTCTTTGTATCCATGCCATGCTATGTTTGCTTTGCATCTCATCCCCAAATACATGTTCTCCAGACATCCAGACCTTCCTCCAAATGCTGGCTCCTCAGTGTAACCATCAATATCCCAAAAGGCCTATCCTTTTGGTGGAACCCTGTTTCTACTCCAGAATGTTTCTCTAGCCCTCTTGCAACACTCTCCCAATCTGGTGTTAGGCAACACAAACTTTCTGTTCCTTCAAGCTCCCTTCACCAATACAATTCCAACTGCACATACTCATAACACTTCTCTCTCTCCTTTCGGTATCTCTTAATCTCAAGGATGTCCTAAGCAAAAACACGACTTCAGCATACGTTAACTGCTCAGTTACACTGCAAATGTACTTTCATCCTGTTAAGCATGTAATTTAATACATACCTTTTTTATTAAATTTGTCCCATAAATCATGAAGTTTTCAAAGTGTATCAGATCAATGTTCCTGCATTCAACCTAGGTCCTCACCTGCTAGACTTTGTATTTAATTTTGTGGCCTTAAGGTGGTAGTAGAGTAGGTAATGCGTTCATTTTCCATTACTGGGTGCTTGTTTTATGGCTCTGAAAGACAAGTTCCTGTAATTGAAGTTAAGATTCAAGCCATCCCAATTAGGTTTCCAAAATCATACTGTTACTGTTGAGAGAATAGCCCAGGTTTTTGGTTTTCCTTGACTGGAGAGAGTTTTCTACCAGTCTCTTAAAGGGGTAGCACTATCTTAATATGTGATTTGCTACTGTTTTGGTGGACAAAGAGTCTTCAATCCTTAGAACACAAACGTGAGGGTAATTTTCATGATGAATCTTCCAAACTGACTTTGGAGACAAATGCACACCCACAGTTGGGGAGGCTGTGTTCAGGACCCCACAAAAACTCAGGCAGTTAAATCTGCAAGGGCAAACTTCAGCAGCTGAACAGTGTTGGTTGGCAGGATCAAGGTGTCCCCAAACAATTCAAGAATGTACAAAGAAACCATGCTAGGGCACTCATTATCTAGGCCTTACATTCAATAGGCATCATTTAATAAAAGTAATAACAGGTAAACAACTTTATAGCAAACATTTAAATATTTTCCTGCTGTGCTTATAATCAAAATATAGGTGTAACACCCTAGTATGTCAGGATAGGCAAGCAAAGCTAATTAACGTGTTTCATCATCAAAACATAAAAATAAGAAGAAATTAGATTTCTAATTTACATTTTGTCTATATATAATATATATCTACTGAGTCTGATATCACTTTAGTTAATATAACTTCACTGTATGTCTTGACAGAGAAGATTATTTCCCATCTAAGCTCCGTTTTGTCCGCTGCACAGAAGGTGCAGATACAAAGCACTGTACAAAGTACAATTTCTTTCCAATACATAAAGTATCCAACTCAGAACATCTTGTCTTGGAATCAGAGCCCATATTTTTATCGGCAGGGGAGCAATTAAGGGGGTCTGTGAGTCTCTGTTCTTTGACAGTTTTAGACCTAACACAAGGGGACTGTGGGCACTGAGCGGCACCCCATCACATTTTTGCCATCCACTTTCTCTAGTGTTACATTAAAAAATAAATGGCTATGGGATAGGAAAGATGATGGAGAAGTCTCAGGCTGGCCTCCTAAAGTTCCTTCCTTTAAACACAGCATACACACAAAAAAAATCTACCTTTGACTGAGTCATGTCAGACCCCCCCCAGTCACTGTCTGTAATTCATTTTCAGTTGTATTAGCAGCTGGTTAAGCAGCACAGGAGGCGTTTGTTGAGGTATAATGCTGATGAGTGTAATCGCTGCAATGCTGGGAGCAGCTGTAGGGTGAGTTTTTTTGTTGTTTTGTTTTTAACTGTCTGCAGTGTGTCTGTGGGAGGCAGGGAGAATTTATTTAGATACTCAGATGTTCCAATTTCAGTAGGTAACACAGCTGTGGGAAGAGTCAGTGCTTGTATAGACAGATTGTGCATAGTCCTAGAAAGATGACTAAAGAAGGTTGAAGCCCAGATGTTTGGGTTTTTTCCTAACAAGTCTAACTCAATTTAGGGGGCAGGATGCTTAGACCCTATAGGCTCCCTTCTTACACTAATTAGAGCCTATTGGGAAAACAAACTAATTGCTGCAGTGATATGCTATCAGATGGGAGTTGTTGTAGATTGAGATCAGAGGGAAGCTGAGTACCACCACTCACTCCCCCCTTCTCCCCCAGTGTGGGAAGGAGAAAAAAAGTAAAAGGCTCAGGAATTGACATAAGGACAGAGAGGAGTGACTCACCCATTATGGTCATGGGCAAAAGACAGACTCATCAGGGGAAGAGAAAAGAACATGAATTTAGTTCAGACACTAGTAATAACACTTAACAGACAGAGTAGGACTGTGAAAAACATTACCACATCTTGAAAACACCTCCTCCCACACGTCCCTTCCTCCTGGGCTTAGTTTTGCTCCCCATATGTCTATCTCCTCCCTCCCCAGCAGCACAGGGGCAGGGAATGGGGGTTATGGCCAGTCCTGCCACTTCATCCCCCTCTGGGGGGGGCCGACACATGACTCCTTGCATTCTTCCCCTGCTCCAGTTTGGTCTCCCTCTCATGGGAGACAGCCCTCCACGAACTTTCTCTGACATGAGTCACTCCCACAGGCCGCAGTGTTTCCTATGATGCTCCGGCGTGGGTCACCGCTATGTGTTGCAGTCCTCTCAGCACTCAACTACAACAGCGGGGGCTTCTTCTTCCCACAGAGTCCTGGCCTCCGTTAACTGCAGCCGCCTGCTCTGGTGTGGGGTCCTCCACAGGCTGCAACTCAGCATCTGCTCCTCTGGTGACCCCCATGGGTAGCGGGGGCTGTGTGTGTGGCCCTACCATCTCACCACAGGGTACGGGGGGCTCTGTGCTCTGGCACACCTCCCCCATTCCTCCCACTGACCTCAGTGTTCACATACATGTCCTGCTCATAACTCCAACTCCTTCTCCCAGTTCCCCTTCTTAAATACGTTATTGCGGGAGTGTGGCCACCATTATTAATTGGCTCAGCCTTGGCCAGAGGTGGGTCTCACGTGGGAAGGGGGTAGTTTTGAGAAGCTTCTTATAGGAGCTACTGCTGTAGCCCCTTCCCCTGCTACCAAAAACCCTACCACATGTGCAAACCTGGCATGCTCCATGATCTGGTTGCTGTGAAGAAGGATAGGTTATCTGTTCCTCTGATGGCTGGTGCTGGGCCAGGTTTTAGAGCTTGTATTATAAAATTAGAAAAGACTTAACGGGAGAGTGTGGAAATGCTTTAGGAGCTGCAGCAGAGGGTTCTGTGAGGGGAAGGAATCACAGAATCATCTTGTTTGGAAAAGCCCTTGAAGATCCTCCAGTCCAACCATGAACACCACACTGACCGTTCCCAACTCCACCAGATCCCTCAGCGCTGGGTCAACCCGACTCTTCAACCCCTCCAGGGATGGGGACTCCCCCCCTGCCCTGGGCAGCCCATTCCAACGCCCAACAGCCCCTTCTGCAAAGAAATACTTCCTAAGAGCCAGTCTGACCCTGCGCTGGCACAGCTTGAGGCCATTCCCTCTTGTCCTGGTGCTGGTTCCTTGGCTCAAGAGACTCATCCCCCCTCTCTGCACCCTCCTTTCAGGGAGTTGGAGAGGGCCATGAGGTCTCCCCTCAGCCTCCTTTTCTCCAGACTAAACCCCCCCAGTTCCCTCAGCCGCTCCCCATCACACCTGTGCTCCAGACCCTGCACCGGCTCCGTTGCCCTTCTCTGGACACGCTCGACTCATTCAATGGCCTTTTTGGAGTGAGGGGCCCAAAACTGAACCCAGTCATCAAGGTGCGGCCTCACCAGTGCTGAGTCCAGGGTTAAGATCCCTTCCCTGTCCCTGTTGGCCACGCTATTGCTGATACAAGCCAGGATGCCATTGGCCTTCTTGGCCACCTGGGCACACTGCTGGCTCATGTTCAGCCGGCTGTCAATCAGCCCCCCCAAGGTCCCTCTCTGACTGTCAGCTCTCCAGCCACTCCTCCCCAAGCCTGTAGCGCTGCTGGGGGTTGTTGTGGCCCAAGTGCAGCACCCAGCATTTGGCCTTAGTGAAACTCCTCCAGTTGGCCTCAACCCATTGCTCCAGCCTTGCCAGGTCTCTCTGCAGAGCCTCCCTACCCTCGAGCAGATCAACACTCCCACCCAACTTGGTGTTATCTGCAAACTGACTGAGGGTGCACTCGATCCCCTCGTCTAGATCATCAATAAAGATGTTAAACAGGAGTGGCCCCAAAACCGAGCCCTGGGGGACACCACTCATGACCGGCCGCCACCGGATTTAACTCCATTCACCACAACTCCTTGGGCCCGGCCATCCAGACAGTTTTTTACCCAGCGAAGCGTGTGCCCATCCAAGCCATGAGCAGCCAGTTTTGCCAGGAGAATGCTGTGGGAAACGGTGTCAAAGGCCTTACTAAAGTCAAGGTAGACAATATCCAGAGCCTTTCCCTCATCCAATAAGCAGGAGGAAGTATTGGAATTGCAATAAGAAGCAGCAGCAGAAGTATCAGAAGCTGGAAGAACATCAAATGCTTGAAGTAGGTTTCTTAAAATTTTGGTGGAAAGAGAAGTGTTGGAAAGGTTAAAGTGTTGGTAAGCTGCTAAGATGGCCTGGTATCTGGGGAGTGTAAGTCTGGAGTTCATATGTGTGTGAGGAGTTTTGAAAAAACAGGATTTTGAAGAACTAGAGCAAAAGGGGAGACTGATTCCAGTTACTGGAAAAACCGCAAGAGAGAGATTTGAGAGAAACCTTGGTGTAGAGATAAGAGAGTGGGGGAGGACCGGCCTGTGCCCTATGCTTTTGTAGAGTAAGGACCTAGGAAAAAGTTTGAGGAGGACGGAGTACTTGTTTTTTCAAGGATATAGCCCCAGTGATGAGCAGGGGAAAGGTTGTGAGGGGAAGCTGGGGGAAAACAAAATATGATTAAAAGAACTCTAAGGAACTGTTTTCGTCAAGCAAGAACTTAGGATAAGCTAATATGTAAACTCTTCTTATCTTATGCATGTGAGGTGTTAAAATGCAAACTATAATCTGTTTGTTCTTACCTCAATGGATATTGGGGATGAGAAGAATGAGGAGGTTGAAAGATGTGGTTATGAAGTGAGAGGTGAGTGTACATGAGAAAAGGAATGCCTGGCTCTGGTGTGAGCTTGAACATTGATGTCTTTCCTGGTGTATTTAAAAGAAGAAACGTGAGGGTGTGTTGAAAGAAGGAGAGATAAGGCTTTGGTCTGGCGTGTGCTTTAATGATCTAAGAGTTCCTAACCTGCAGCTTGCCCCTTTAGTCTGGTATTGAATTGCAGGGAAAAAGAAACGTTTGATGGACTTTGGAGTTGAACTCATGCAGCGGTGTGGCAGACAGCATGCTTTGTTAGGCTGGAAATTCCTGGCTTTGACTAACAAAAGGGGTTTGAAATTAATGAAGTCCTTATGTTTAAATCTTCAAGGAGTTGACTGTTATAAGACCAAGCACAGTTTATGCAGAGAAGGACTGTCTAGCTGTGGTTATGGTTAAAAACTTTAGCAGAACTGATGGTTTATCTTGGATGAGCTGTTTTGCTATTGCAAAAATACTGCTAATAATGTTAATTATTGAGTTTCTATGTGTCCAGATCCTGTAACTATATTGAGTGACCATAGCCAGTGTGTACAGAAGGCATCACTACCCTCTCCAAAACCTCAGTTTTTTGTTCCCAGAATTGCCTGCCAGAATCCCTCCTAGCAGAGCTTGCTGATGATGAGGCCTGTCTCTTGGCTCATTAAGAAGCTCCTGGTGTAGTGTACTTGTGTTTGTTCTGAGAGATCTTACAGTTGAGTTACCGCTCTGAATCTGTCACTTGTGCAAAAACTGCTGCCTTTTGGTTAATATGGGTAAATACATTTTGTGTTTCAGAAATTATGGGTTTCCCCCCCCCCCCCCAATGTCTCTATTCTTGTTTGGGTTGGTTTGGCTGCTTGCCTGTTTGTTGGCTCAGTCTTTGCTTTTTTTATTGCAATAAATTGGTTGATTGGTTTAACAGCCCAGTTGCCAGTGAAACTGAATATTGTGACTAGGTAATTATTGTGACTAGATAATGATCTCCGGCTGCTTTTGAAAATAGTATTCTCAGCTGCACCTCGATGTTTATTTTTCTGTGAATGTCTCAACATTTCCCTTACAGCAGGAAACCCATTACCCAGTTTTGAAGCTTACTGCCAGTGACTTTTTCGCTTCATTTTTTATTGATAAAATGTGTCACATCATCATTGTAACACAAATTATGGGAATGTTCTTGTTTAGATGGATAAAACTAAGAAAGCTATAAAATCACAGCGCAACCCCAACCTTCCTGTTTAATACGCTTCAGTCGCGAGACTGTTGTATTATTTGTCGTGGGGTTTTTTTTGCGAATGTAATAATCGTTTCACCCCTGAGCGTGACGTCCGCGGTGTTAACTTTGGGGAGAGGGAGAGGGGCAGCCCTGAGGGGTGCCATCCCGCCGGCCGCTCCCCGCTCACCCTCACGTCCCCTTGGCTGTCACGCCGGGCGCCTTCCGCGCGCCCCGGGCCCGCTAGGGACCCCGAGGGTGGCGGAGGGGCCCTTCTTAGTACCGGCGGGTCTGTAAGTACCAAAAAAAAATGCTCTTTTCTTCCCCTCAGGGGCGGCCCCGGGAGACGGTGCGAAGTCCCTCCCTTCTCTCCCGCCCGTCCGCCGGCACCTCCTTCCCTCGTCATATGCCGGGGGCGCGCGCAGGGTGCACGATGGTGGCGGCGGGGCCCGGCGACGGCGGCGGCAGCAGCAGCGGCGGCAGCAGCAGCAGCAGCAGCAGCGGGTAGAAAATGGCGGATTTCGAGGAGCTGCGGGTGAGCAGGGAGTGAGGCGGCGGGAGCGGGGGAGACGCGCGCTAAGATGTCGCCCGGCCGTTCCCACAGCGGGGTGGCCCCTCGCCTACACCCCCTTCCCCCGGCCTTTCCTCCCGGGGAGCCCCCGCCGCACCCCTCGGTGCTTGCCGGGGATTGGGGGGGGGGGGGAGGTGAACCGTCAGCGCCTCTCGCTGAGGCGGCAGCCCCGCTGGGAAACCCCTGGGCCCCACGGCCGCCTCTGTCTTCCCCGGGGAGGGAGCGGGGCCGCCCTGAAACGCGGCTGGGGGGCGGTGGAAGCCGGCGCCTCTGCCTGAGGAAAACCCTCTCTGTCACTTCCCGCGGGCGGGGGGCTCGGGGAGCCCGCTGTCCCTTTTCCCCCCATCTCCCCTACCTCCCGACATTTTAAAAGGCGTTTCGCTTGTTGCGGGCGGCCCGGCCGGGTGAGAAGCCGGGCCCCGGCCCGGTGCCGGCGTCTCGCATGGCGCCCGGCGGGGCTCCGCGCCCTCGGGAGGGCCCAGCGCCGCGGTGCCCTTGCTGCGAGCTGAAGGGAGATTGAGAAATTACTGAATTTTGGGAAGTGCTAATGACGATTGAATTTTTAAAAAGTCCTTAATCGCTTTCTAACCGGGAGAACTGTGCCTGTGAAGCGTGAAATCCAGTATTTCTTTTCGGACCTGTTTTATCTTCAGTTGAATGTATTTTCTATTGCACTTGTGGAGTTTATGTAACAGATTTTTCGGTGCGCGGGGATCGCCTTTCATATTTTGAGGTGTGTACGCAAAGAGCAGACTACACTGTTTTGTTTTTCTGTACATTCCTTGAGCAGTCTGGGAGTATCTTTGTTTGGAAGGAGAATGTTGTCCTTCTGCAGTATCTGTAACTGCAGAAGTGTTGCCGTGGGAATACTATGTGCCCACTGAACCCCCCCGACCTAGACTTTCCTACAGAAGGAATAAAAGTCGGTTAAATACGAACCACTGTGTATTAGGCTTTAGTGTAGAGAAAGGTCTGATGGCTGACCTGACTGTAGTCTGACCAACAGTGGGAAGTATGCTGCAATCACCAGAGCATTTCCTACACTAAGGCTTCTTCCAGCACTAACACCGCTTGGCTTGAAGTGGCTGTAGTGTAGCTGAGAAGCTTGGTTATAAAAACCTCATTGAAAGAACTGAGTGTCTTTATTTGGGGATAACAGTGCTCTATCTCAGTCTTAGGTTTAAGAAGGGTTAGCTTATTTTTTCCCAAGTCAAATGTTGGGGTTTTTTTAAAACTTGTTTGTGTTTACATGTTTTTCTGTTTAGTATCCTCACTCTTTTTTGGCCCTTGTTCCAAGTTCTCTCAAAGGGTGTAGCTATGTAGGTGGCTAAACCCCCAGTGTAAACTTTGTAGCAGAGATAACTCTGCTTTGTGTAGCTCCTCTTCTCTGGGCTTGAGCTGGAGCTGTGATCTGCATTTTCCAAAACGTTATAATCACTTACCTAGGTATGCATAAGTATTGATAGACTCTGGGAATTGGGTACCTAAATACCTTTGAAATTATATATGCACCTGAGTGGCTTGCCAGAAGTAACACAGGAAGTATGGAGGGAAGAGGGAACTGGGTTTCAGGCCACCTACAGGACTGCCCTTTTGTCACTCAAAAGAATAGGTATCAGTAATTAAAAAAATACTAGTCTGAAGAAATGTCTTTTGATGTTCCCATTCCTCTTATTTATGAACTGAAGCTTCTCTAACTGTTCAAGATCTGGCTGATAGTAACTCATGGTTCATTTTGGGAAAGCTCTAGGTGTTTTTTTGAAGAGAATAGTGTAGACTGCCTCCTGTCTTCAAGGCCTTTTCTGACATGGTTTTTTTTTAAAGAAGATATGTTTGAATGCATCTGCCTGAATACCAGGCACTTAGTCTGCAGGTTTAAGTTTTTTTCAGACAACCAATTCTTACCGCTTTGGCCAGAGAAGAGAGAGACACACACACACATGCACACACACCCCACACCCCCCACACCCCCCCCAGTAGATTTTGTGAATTGATCTTTAGGAGTGATCTTAAACTGCTGCTTTATAGATTCATGTTTTTATGGCGTTGTTTGCTGCTCTCTTGTTGATTGCAGTTTCCTGTAGTATGTGATCTCTACCAGCCTTATAAAAGGCCACTAGGGCAATTTGGAGAGTTTGAATTTATTTAGTAAATCGTTAAGGACTGACTAAAGGCGGGAGGTCAGAGTTCTCTCAAGCTCTGTTTTTTGAGGGAAACATGCAGGGACAGCATTTTTCTATTTTCAGGGCAAAGGATTGTTTTAGTATTTGTTAGTACCATCCTTGCCATCCTCTGGATCTTTGGAGTAGTTCTGGGGAGCTATGACCAAAGGATTATAACTGAGAGGCTGTAGTGAAAGAAAACAAAGGGACTCAAAGGAACTTGCTATTACATCATGCCTTTTGCAAATCTTCAGTTTTGTTAAAGGATTTGGAAGTAGCTGTAACCACAGTCACTACTTTTCAAGATATTGGTGAAAATGTCCAATATAAGGCTTACCCCTTTCAGACCTTCAGGTTAACCCTTAATTAATTAGTAGTGTTTGTTGAATTCTGTAGGTTACCTGTTTCTGAGACATTAGGGAGTTACTGAGAAGATGTGGTGAGCACAACGGTATCTTTCTTGTATTTTGAGATACAATTTCCAGACCTGCTGTTTTTAAACATGGCTCATACCTTTATCCATAATCCTCACTCATGAGTAGCCCGATGAATGTCAGAGGGATTACACAGGCGTAGATGGACGTGGAGCAGAAGTCAGCAGTCTGGTGTGGAGGCATGTAAACACATTTTTGAACAGAATTGGCCCAGGAGTGGGGAACTACAGCTCCTTCTGAGAGCCATCTGTGAGAAAACGGTTCCAGCTCCCAACAAATTAACTCACCGAGATTTGGCTTGAAGCTACTGTTTGCATCCCAGCAAAATACTGCAGATAAGAGGATCGGTTATATGTTATTACTTAGAGGGAGAGAGAGAACATCTCTTGGGTCTCCTAAGTTTCTGCTGGCATCTTGACTCTAATTTGGAAACAACACAGGGTGCAGACTACCCTTGAAACACTGCAGATCCCTAGTTTAGAAGGTAACAGCTTCAGCCTCATAGTTTGTATTTAAGTCGGTTTTGAAGTAATGTGTTAGTTTCATCTTTATGGGGGGGGGGGGGGAAGCAGCTCTTTATAGGCAAATTAATATGCCTATGCCAAAACTAATTTGTGTGATGCTAGAGATCAGTTTCATGGCCATTGTGGGAAAAAAAAAATGTTTTAGTGAGAAGAGTTGGAAGTGTGCTCATACATCCTGTGTGGAAGGTGAGATTACACACAATTTGTACACACAAAAATCAGGGTTTATAAATGCTGAAAGTAAGTCCCACTTTTAATTTTTGCTCTTGCACAGCCAGTACTGAAGTCAGGCAATTCAAATGTGAAGAGCAATATGGTTAGGATACCATATTAAAATACAGAAATTGAAGTCTCATTCTTGTATGTATGGGATCTCTCATTCATACCAGATTTGGTGTCTTTCTGCTCCTTTTGCTTTATTTTTTGGGTCTGAATCGATGGTGTTTGCCTGTTTAGCAGGTGAAGCAGTGCTTCGTGCTGATTTGTTAACCAAGACAAAAACGGAGAGTTATTTTCACAATGTCTACTTCAAGCTTGTTGCCGAACAATCTGTTTTACTCTGGTTTATTTTAGCTGTATTAATAACATTGTACTGTATGTGCCAACCGGTTTGGGTGTTTGACATAGAAATTGAATTCTGCATGTTGATCTGGGGTAAACTTAAAATGATGGACAGAATAGGTACTGAGAAGTTTGTTGGTGATGTAGTGATCTTTAGGTTGCAGTTAACATGGAGTGTATTAAATAAGATAACCTCTGATAAGATACTGTTAATAACCTATGATAATATACTGTTATCTTGTATCTCTGCGTAATTCCCCTGTTCTTCCTAGATGCATAATCACTTTTTCAGACCAGTGAGACCTGTGGTACCTTAAAAGTTTGTTGTATCTAGAGTAATCTACAATTAATGATTGTGCTGAGTGATGGAGAAGAGGAAGGAGATAATGTAGTTTGTGGTACTTAAAAAATGAGGCTGCAATGAAATGGGTCAAGCTTTGTTTTGCATGTCTTACCTGAAATTAATGCAAGTATTTGATTCAGGATTTTCACTGTTATATTAAGTGCATGCAACTTTGAAGACCAATGCCTAATTTAGGAGCCAGGCTAGAGTTAGTCCGAAAAAAAATCCCTGTAATACTGAGGACCTGATGGTCATGCTGTTTACACCAACTGTTGTGCTCTTCAGAGTTGCTCTTACTGCGCTGTACTACTTGCACAGATGTAACTAGTGACGTCTTCATTCTTTCCCAGGACTTGCAGTTTTTTATCTAAGGTTACATCAGTTTCCAGAATACATTTATATTTGTCGTTAGGGTCAGCATAGAGGTCTTCAACCATCCCAAGACGTGAGTTGCTCTTTCTTACCAGTATTACACATTTGTAGCCCGCTGTAAATCAGCATGTATGCAGATTTATTGCAGAAGATGTCACAAATGTGATTCTCTGCTATGAGTGTCAGAAAAGGGCTTAAAGTCAGGAGTGGGCATTTGTCCTTGGTGTGTCCCTTCCCTACATAGCCTTCAGACACTTCAGAAACCATCTGGAAGCCAGTGGGGCTGAAGCAGAGCTCTTAGGTGGAGACTGACTGGAACTGTTGAGTTGACTTGGATTGCTTCTGCAGGTTCAGGTGTTGGGTTCACTACCTGAGCAGCTGCGATTGCCCTAGAAGCTACAGTCATTGGCGCAAATTGTAGATATATGTCAATAATTTAACAGGCATCCTTGATTGCCTTTCATTCATGTAAGTACAATGACTGCTAAAATTACAGGTAGCGTTGGCAGGGGGAGTGTGGAGAATCATGTACCTCTTGTTTGAGAGGTATGTTTGGTTCCTTACTTTGCTCTGAAACATGCCTGCCCTTAATTTCAGTGGTGTGTCAGCATTTCCTGGACTTTCCCTGTGAAGTGAATGCCATTCCAGATACACCTACGGCTTAATGTGTTAGAACAGTATTTCTGCTTATGAATCATGGTTGCTATAGTTTAACAATAAGAAACAAAAAACCCTTTGAAACTTCTTACGACCTTCAAGTATGAATTTCAGGGGAAAAAGTGTTTCTGGAATATAAAAGTACTTGAATTATCCAGACTGATTTCCTTCCTTAAAGTTCTGTCAAACTACTCTTTGTGTTCATGGAGAAACATTAAAAATAAAACGACTTTGGTCTTCTGTGTTAAAAAAGCTCTTTATTGGGCTGTGCAGCTGTAAAGAACTTCTCTTAAGAGAAAATAGATGGCATTTACATGACACAATTTAAATGTCTAATCTTAATTCAGTGATGTGAAAAGCATGTTAATAGCTAGGCTGCAGTCTTCTGCAATATTGCTGGAACCCCAAAATAAAATAACTTGGTAGTGTTTGTTGGAAGTAATATCTATCTTGCACCATGATTATAAATGCTCCTAAGCATATGTTACACCTCCATTAAAACCTTGTTGATTATAATGAGTGTCAACTTTCATATATCTGTAGATGGAATAATAAGCTAAAATGTGTAGGTCAGGCTAGCTGTGTGTTCATGCACGTGGCTGTTGTTACCTTAAAGGGAATGTAGAATCAGCTTTAGGGGGAAAATGTTTCAAAAGCCATTGTTTAATTACTTTCAGTAAAATTCACTTTTGCAAGACTTCTTTAAAAAGCATATGTAAGATTTTTGCGTTGATGGACAAAACTGTAATTTTTTTTTTTCTCCCAAGCACTTTTAATGGAGGTGTCAATTTAAAATCTTGCTGACTATGTATTGAAGCCAGCCTGTGTCTTCTAATGAAATGAAATCCATCTTGTAACAAAATGCTAGTTTGTGGAATTTCTGCATAAAATGTTAGCTGTTTCAGGGCGTGATTAACTGCACATTTCACCTTGAGTAACTTGCAGGAATGCACAGAAGGCAGCAGACAGGGTAATAGTATTTTGCAATACATGCGTTTCCTTAATCTCAATGTAACGGATTATTTTGTTCATTTGCATTCGGATAATGGAATCCAGAATCATGCTTACTGCCTACATCTGAAATAAAGGAGCTGATGCTGCTATCAAGCTTATGCAACTATCTATGGAACCACAACATGAAGTTCTCAGTAAATTCTTGAATATCAGTATTATCTTATCACAATTTCTCTTTTATGTGGCATGACTATAAAGCTGTTATAGTACTTCAAGCTATTTTTTATGAATACTGAAACACTTTATTTTCTTCACCCTCTTTGACTGTGACACTAAGGAAAAGTAGCAGGAGGGTGCCAGGTGGAAATTAACCTTCTCCAGCAGCTTGTGAACTGGATGGAGTTCTGTATTTCCTCTTCTCTTGTATCATTTTTCTGTTGAGAGAAGTTGCTGGGATGAAATTAAGGTGACATCTGCTGTTGGTGTCGTCTTCAGAAGTTAGGGTGAGCTACTCAATGCCTCATGTGACACTGCTTTCACTGGCAGTTGCATCCATGGTGCATTTATTGATGGAGTGTTGGGGGAATACCAGTTTGAAGACTGCTGGGTTAGCTTCCTGATAGCTACTTGATAGAAGCGTCATTGTACCCAAACTGGCTATCTGGAAATGTTGAAATTCAGTTGAAATAGGATAACCTCATCCCCTCAGCAATGAGAGAAGGGTGTACCTGATGCGAGGAGTATCACAGTATTTTAGATAGTTGTTTTGATATGCACGAATAATCACAGAATCATTCAGGTTGGAAAAGACCCTTGGGATCATCGAGTCCAACCCTCAGCCCTACTCTGCAAAGTTCTCCCCTACACCACATCCCCCAACAGCTCATCCAAACGACCCTTAAACACATCCAGGGATGGGGACTCCACCCCCTCCCTGGGCAGTGTATTCCACTGTCTGACCACTCTTTCTGGGAAACATTTTTTCCTAATATCCAGTCTGAACCTCCCCTGTTGCAGTTTAAAGCCGTTCCCTCTTGTTCTGTCACTAATCCCCTGTGAGAAGAGACCAGCACCAACCTCTCTACAATGTCCTTTCAGGGAGCTGTAGAGAGTGATGAGGTCTCCCCTCAGCCTTCTCCTCCTCACACTAAACAGTCCCATCTCCTTCAATGGCTCCTCACAGGATTTATTCTCCAGGCCCTTCCCCAGCCTCGTTGCCCTCCTCTGCACTCGCTCAGTACCTCAAGATCTCTCATATTGAGGTGCCCAAAACTGGACACAACACTCCAGGTGTGGCCTCACCAGTGCAGAGTACAGGGGGACTGTCACCTCCCTGCTTCTGCTGGTCACACTATTTCTAATCCAAGCCAGGATGCCGTTGGCTTTCTTGGCCACCTGGGCACACTGCTGGCTCGTGTTCAGCTGCTTGTCAATTAGAACCCCCAGATCCTTCTCTTCCAGACAGCTCCAGCCACCCCTCCCCGAGCCTGTAGCCATGCAGGGGGTTGTTGTGGCCCAAGTGCAGGACCTGGCACTTGGCCTTGTTGAAGCTCATCCCATTAACGTTGGCCCACCGATCCAATCTATCCAAGTCTCTCTGTAGAGCCTCCCTATCCTCATGCACATCATCACTCCCGCTTAACTTGGTGTCATCTGCAAACTTACTGATGATACACTCTATGTCCTTATCAAGATCATCAATAAAGATGTTAAACAGAAATGCTCCCAACACCGATCCCTGAGGAACACCACTTGTGACCGGCCACCAGCTGGATTTAACTCCACTGACCACCACTCTCTGGGACCGTCCATCCAGCCAGTGCTTGATCCAGCAGACCATATACTCATCCAGGCCATGAGCAGCCAGTTTTTCTATGAGAATTCTGTGGGGAACTGTGTCAAATGCTTTTTGAAAATCCAGGTAGACAATATCCACGGCTTTTCTCTCGTCCAATAGTTGGGTCATCTTGTCACAGAATGTGGCCCTTGAAAAGGCAGGTCCTGGCTGCTTGCTCCTGCTGTCTTGTAATGGCACAAGAGGGATCTGGACAGGCTGGATCAATGGCCCAAGGCCGATTGTGTGAGGTTCAACAAGGCTCAGTGCCAGGTGCTGCACCTGGGTCACAACAACCCCCTGCAACACTACAGGCTTGGGGGAGAGTGGCTGGAAAGCTGCCTGGCAGAAAAGGACATGGGTGTGTTGGTCAACAGCCGTATGAACATGAGCCAGCAGTGTGCCCAGGTGGTCAAGAAGGCCAATGGCATCCTGGCTTGTATCAGCAATAGCGTGGCCAGCAGGGACAGGGAAGGGATCGTCTCCCTGTACTCGGCACTGGTGAGGCCGCCCCTTGATGAGTGGGTTCAGTTTTGGGCCCCTCACTACAAGAAAGACGTTGAGGGTCTGGAGCATGTCCAGAGGAGGGCAGCAAAGTTGGTGCAGGGTCTGGAGCACAGGTCTGACGGGGAGCGGCTGAGGGAACTGGGGTTGTTTAGTCTGGAGAAAAGGAGGCTGAGGGGAGACTTTATCGCTCTCTACAACTGCCTGAAAGGAGGTTGTAGTGAGGTGGGGGCTGGTCTCTTCTCCCAAGTAACAAGTGATAGGACAAAAGAAACAGCCTCAAGTTTTGCCGGGGGAGGTTTAGACTGGATATTAGGAAAAATTTCTTTCCAGAAGGGTTGTCAAGCATTGGAACAGGCTGCCCAGAGCAGTGGTGGAGTCACCGTCCCTGGAGGGGTTTAAAAGACGTGTAGATGTGGCACTTGGGGGATGTGGTTTAGAGGTGGACTCTGATCTTAAAGACCTTTTCCAACATAAATGATTCTATGATTGAAGTTCAATTTTCATCTGGCTCAATTCCCTGATCTGTCTAAAAACAATTTTCTCAACATTAAGGAGAGAATAGGGAGCAAGGAGCTAGGGACACAGGGGGAGTTCAGACTTATTTTGGTGGCTCACTGCATGGTTGTGGCATAGTTGTGTTAAAAGTTAAGCTGAGGTCAGATCTGTGTTAGAAGATAAGGGTGTAAACTCTTAACTGTGTAGTAAGGACTAGGGAAGGTAAACCTAAAATACTGCATTTTGAGTTGTATCCCTTCTGAAATCAGTGCCCAAATCTTTAAATGTTGTGTATTGGACTGCTATTTAAAAGTCAACAATGCACTTCTGAACTGTTTTTAAAAATATCTTTTATGATCCCAGATGTTTACTACTTCATACTTTCTCTTGGGTTCTTTGCCCTCCAGTTCTTGAGCCTGGAGTTGATACAGTACAGCAGTACAGATTAAAGTCAGACGTTCTTTCATGCTTAAAACTTAACCTCCTAGTTATGGTGGAAGAGTCCCACAGAAATAGGAAGGAAGGTGTTTAGAAGAATTCCGGACAATTTTATACCTCTGAAAAGAGAGCTTGCTCACAAAAATGTGAGACGATGCACCTATGCTACATTACTCATTTATAGTGATGGGGGGAGAAGATCACTTCCTCTTGCATAGTGGGCTTTTTTATTTCTTGGGGTTTTTTAAAAAATGAGAATCTGTTTATGACTTCATAGTTCAATCCTCAGTCTTCCACAACTAACTGATAACCAAGCAAATAGTAGTGTTTCCTCTTAAGAGATCTTTGTGTCCCACGATACCAGAACGTGATACAAAAGGAAAGGAAGTTTTCTGTGACATTTTGGAAGAATCAGTTATGTTGGTTAAACAGTTTGTTAGTATGTTAGTAGCTTTTACAAAAAGTGCCCACCTCGCTGTGCCACCCTTTCAAGAGTGAAACCTGATGTGCCTGTCTCTGTTCACACATGCATTTAATATGCTGCCCAAAATAAAGGATCTTTCAGAATAAACTATGCAGAACTTAAACACTTCCTTATTTTATTTCTTAAAGAATGTTGGAAGACAGGTGATAATACTGATTAATCTGATTTTTTTGTTTTTGTTTTCTTCCTCTTCTGCCTGAGAATTTAAGATAGCACTGCATGGGTTGCATTAAGGTTTTGTTGGTATTGTTTGAGTGTGGAAACAGAAGTCTTTTGAAGTTATGAACACAACTAAACTCAACCTTCTTTGTTTTAAACCAACTGTACTCTTGTGTCGAGTAAGGGTATGGGTAGTACCGAAGGTAGCAAGTGTAAAACTAGAATGATGGAAGTTCAGATGCTTCACCATGCTCCTCAGAAAGGCCTGCTTGGGGTACTGTTGGTTCACCTGTGCTTATATCTTTTCTTTCTAGAATATGGTATCCAGTTTTCGTGTTTCTGAACTGCAAGTGTTGTTGGGGTTTGCTGGACGTAATAAAAGTGGGAGGAAACATGACCTCCTGATGAGGGCGCTGCACTTACTGAAGAGCGGCTGCAGCCCAGCGGTTCAGATAAAAATCCGAGAACTTTATAGGCGTCGGTACCCAAGGACAATTGAAGGACTTTCAGACTTAACGTCTATAAAACCCACGGTTTTCAACTTGGACAGTAGTTCCTCTCCAGTCGAGCCTGACCTGGCTGTTGCTGGCATTCACCCACTCCCTTCTACTTCAGTCACGTCTCAGTCTCCTTCCTCACCTGTGAATTCTGTGCTCCTCCAGGACACTAAGCCCCACTTCGAGATGCAGCAACCATCCCCTCCGATTCCACCTGTTCATCCCGATGTTCAACTGAAAAGCCTACCATTTTATGATGTGCTTGATGTGCTCATAAAACCTACGAGTCTAGGTAAGTGTTTTATAGCTCTGCAGGTTGTTTAATTCATGGAATAGGTGTTGCTTGTGACAGTGCTAAGTCCAGACTTAAATGGCTTTTTGCAGCTGGGGAAAAGTGGAGGCTCCCCTTCTCATCCCTACCCTTGTCGTCTCTTCACCGCTTGTCCCCAGAAGTGCCAAGACACACTTCAGAAAATAGTGTTCTCTTCTGTAAATACTATATAATTAAAGATCTTTGCCTTTTGAATATTAAATACGGTTTCTGAATATTTAATAAGGTTTAATAAACCTTACAATGATCATCTAACTGCCTGACTGCTCCAGGGCGGACCAAAAGTTAGTGTGATAGTTAAGGGTGTTTTCCACGTGCTTCTTAAACACTGACAGGGTTAGGGCATTGACCACATCTCTAGGAAGCCCGTTACGGTGTTTGACCACCCTCTTGGCAGTAAATCTTCCTAATACTTAGTCTGAACCTCTACTTTTGACTGAAAGATTTGAAGTCTCTGCCTGGTACAAGTGAGGAACCCATCGGTCAGGGCCAACAGGAAAATGATTTCAGGGTTATATAGGGAAATTAATAAGTTGCAACAGCGTAAAGAGAACAAGGTCACTGGTTTGGTAGATTATGCTTATCTCACTGCAACAGTTCTGCTGGTTCTGACGTCTGACACTGAAATAGATACTTTGTGCAGCAGAGTTCAATGTTGTGCTCCTTCTAGTGAAGGTTTCTCAGCCTACAGGTTGTTGCCATACTGTATATTAAAATGTGGAGTGGGCTGTTGTCTTCCAGATCACTTGAAGTCTCAGTTTAGTTTCCTCAAACGCCTCACTCTTAAATGTGCTTAATTATTTGGAAATACGTTGTTTTCTGTCTTGAAATTCAACCTGTCTTACCTTACATGGTAGAAAATGTTCCCAAACTGTTCAGTAATACTGTTTAGAAACACTTCAGCATTTTGCAGGCTGTTTGTATCCTCTAAAACTTTTTAATTTCTTAACTGATAATAGAGCCTTTTAGGCTGTGACTTGTACCTCGGTGAGACATACACTGATCACTAGTCATCCTCCAGTACCCAAAGCAGCAAACATTACTAACAAGCATTATTTACAGTGCCTGTTGTCACTTCTGTTTGTGTGTCATGACACCCTGTTAGAGAAAAGTTTAATATCAAACCCGAGCATTGGTACAGTAGTTGCTGCAGTCTTGGACAGCTCTATGGCTCCTGCTGCCATCACCTTTACAGAGATAATCTGTCAACACCACCGTGTCCTGCCTAACGCCTGCTTATGTTCGCTGTGCGCAGTAGCTGAGTGTCTTAACTAGGTTCCTGAATTATTCTGTGTTGTGGGACAACTCTTGGCTCATAGTTAACCAGACTGGTTGCCAGCCACATAGTCGTGCTGTCCCATAAAATGCAACATATGCTCCACGTTATATTTCTGCTGTGTAGTTACCTTTTGTTTCCTGGTCAATGATATCTAGAAGTGATAGTGATATGCCAGAAATTTCCCTAACAGCTGTTTTCCTTAACTTTGGAAATGATCCTTTTTTTCTGAAAGGAGAATCCTTCCTTAGGGGTTAGAGCTGCATGTAAATTCCTCTTTCCTTTGCAGACTGTAGTCTCTTCATTTCAGGTTGCCCAGTTGTCATAGGAGTGAGGATTATCTAGTCCTGTAACATTTGGCTTCTCTTAGGATGTAGGCAAGTGGGACAAAATTAATTAAACTGAGTGCTTACTTGCCTTCAAACTCTTTCCAGAGCACAGTACTCGAAGATGGCAGCAGCCAGAGCTACAACTCGGATCTGTGTGAGGAGGAGTGGGGAAATTGATATGCAAATAATGGATCCTTCTGATGTTAGAAGGATATGAACATTGGCTGAAAATCACTATTAACATGGATTCATGAGCAAATTTGGAAATGAGGCTTCCTTTGTTTAATAGTTTTAGATTGGTGTGGTGTTACGGAGGCTCTCAAATAAACAAGCAACCACGAAAAATTAAAAATTTATTGTCAACACAATTAACTAGCCCTCTGCAAATTACAGGTTCGAATGTCTGTGAGAGGAGAACAGAACAACTTCCTTGGGTTTAACAGGCAACCCGAAACGCGTAACAAGGAACAACTCCTTAGGTTTTAACGACAACCCAAAACGCTCTGTCACTCACCTGAGAAGTGAGGGCTCTCAACTTCGAGGACCTGCTTAGGGCAGTGTCCCAACCCAAGTCACCTCAAGGAGTTTTCTTGAGCAGCATCCCGACCCAAGGGGAGAGTCCTCAACTGCAGTGTGCTGCTGCAGGGGATGAGCTCAAAATGGCTCCCCAGGGAACTCCATTTATAGCCAGGCCGAATCTGATCTGCACTCAATAGCCAAAGGCCCTAACTGCCCTGAAGCCCCAAGAGCAAAGGCAATCAGGAGCTGCTACACTTCAGCAGCCAAGAAGCCCTGTTTTCATTGGGCAGGTGCACCTGCCACATGTGGATAGCTTATAGTCCCAGTTAGTAGACCTGGGTGATTTGGACATGGAACAAACAAGTTTTGTGTGTTTGAGAGTTAAGGATTCAGAAACCAAATAGACAGGTAGGGCGGAGAGCTAGAAGTATAGTCCACTTCACTGTGACTCTTTAAAAGGGGTGAGTGCAATTGTTCTTTTGTACTAATACAAGAACACAAGAGCAGGTGTAGGTGTGGGGTTTAGTTTTAAACCACAGTCAATTCAATAACAAAATATTTCCATGATCTTTTTTATATGTGCTTGAGTATTATTTTAAAATGTAAAATGCTGTCTGTGGTGTGTGTGTGCACATACGTGCACAATGTAGATGTTTTGAATTGTTTGAGGAACTTGGGGTGTGTGGATGTTTGCTCCACCTGGGTTCTATTTTGTGTTTGGTTCCTTCTTGTGTGTGTTTTCTGGGCATAGAGATCATCTTCTCTGAATGTCACAGTGTACAAGACAGACTAGCTCTTCCAAATTTGCCTGGTTTAGTTGTGCTATTTTTGCATTTGTCCTACTTTGCTGGTTACTTCAAACTGTTGGACAAGTCCAGTCTACCTTTATTTCAGGTCAAGATTTCTAACTTCTCAAGTCGAAAGAAAGTAGAAAAGTAACATGTACATACTGTGAACCCTTAATACTAAAATATTACTGCTTCCCATCATTGATAGACAAGTAGGATTCTGATATGAAAGTTGTATTTGTTTGCTTGTTTGCCAAATGCTACTGAGCGGTAATTCCCAGACATGAAGTCTAGCTGGCTTCTCTGGCATTAGGAGTTGTGCTCCCTCCCTTCCTTCCCAAAGGCTTAGTTACCTTTAGCTGTTTCTGAATTGAGTAATTTACCAGCTGTCCATTAATAACTTCTGGTGCACGTTCTCTCCTTGTAGGACATTAAAACAGTTGTAAACATCAAACATCTTTTCTGTGGTACTCTTTTCGTCAGGTATCCAGTGTTACATTTTGTTGTGTGCTTGTTTGAATGCAGCTTGCCAAGCTTCTTTAGTACTGAAGTGTAATGTGATATTAAGCCATCTGAATATAGTTGAATGAATGATTTGTTCCATTGCTTTCCTGTTGACAGTTACATGCAGTTCAACCGCAATTTGATTATATTAAGTAACTTACACCTTGTTCCAGGAAAAACTCAGTTGCAGTTTCTGTTTTAATCAATGACTTTAATCACCATGGCTAAACCTCTTTTGTGTGTCTCTTTTTTTTTTTTTTTTTCTAGTACAGAGCAGTATTCAGAGGTTCCAAGAGAAGTTTTTTATCTTTGCTTTGACACCTCAGCAGGTCAGAGAAATCTGTATTTCCAGGTAAGAAATAAGAGTGTGGCATAGTGTAGGTAAACTTTTGCAAAATTTTAGGAGAAAGAGTGGGTGTTTTGGTTTATTTTATGCATCTCATAGGCTTGCAGATGCAGAGTGATAATCCTCACCAAAGTTATGCTGAGTTTATCTGTTTGGTTTTCCTCAAGAACTACTGTGTGCAGAATTTATATGCAGTTGGGGTAAATCCTGTGCCACTAAAAGGTTAACAGTTAGTTTGTTCCAAATAATTGTGACTATTTTAGAGAGGTGGTAAGCTTTTCTTCCCTGCATGTTTCCTGGCTGCAGGAATGGAAGGCTGCTTTTATCTTTTTGTTCCAGGGTTCATGTTGTTGCAAGACCTATGGTGTAAGCCAAGAGAATTCATAGGGTTTTTTCCTCTCTGGCGACATCATATATTATTGTCACTATAAACTCTTGACATAGGACGCTGATCCTAAAGTTCTGCTTACCTTGCAGTAGCTAAACAGAGGTGTCACTTGTAAGACTTGTTCATAGCTCAGTCAAAGAAGAATAAGAGCAAAGCACAGTGATGTTGAGGCAGGTGTGCCAGTTCTTTCTGCATAATACGATAATATGAGATCTGCTGTCTAAATGGATACTTCTCTCTTTCTTTCTCTTTGTCACAGGGACTTCTTACCAGGGGGCAGGAGAGATTACACTGTCCAAGTTCAGCTAAGGTACCTTTTTCATAGTGTTCACTTCTTAATTGACCAATGTAACACAAGCCTAGATGTTTGTGGGGGACATACGAATGTGGTAACACTTAAATGACGCTTTCTCTTTTTGGGGATATAGGTTATGCCTAGCAGAGACAAGCTGCCCTCAAGAAGATAATTACCCTAGTAGTTTGTGTATTAAAGTAAATGGGAAGCTGTTTCCCTTGCCGGTAAGCTTGTTTGTATGTGTTTGTGGCTTGTGACTTGCAGTGTGTGTTTTTTCTGTAATGTTAGCTTGCTAAAACAATCAAGCTGTTTATTGTTATCACTTAAATTTCCCTGGTTACTAATGTTAGGCACGTGGTTTGTACATTTGCTGTGCGAGATAACCATTACTACTATTAATCATGGTACAGCCACTGCATGGATTAATTGTGTTTTAGCCACCTATATCAAACCTCATCTGTTACAGTTAACACAACAAAATATGTCAAAAACAAAGCCCGTGTCTGCATGCGGAATCCTCCTCACAGGTCTTCAGCTGAGTTTATTTGACTTGATTGGTGGTAGCCCTTGCTGTTTGGGATGTCTGTGTTTGTGATTGGCTTGAGTTCCTTCTTGTTATGAGGGAATGGTATCAAAAGCGTGACTGAAATGAAGCATGTGCGCTGCAGAGTCTGGCTCTAAAAAAGAAAAAAAGTTGGGAAATAGAAGAGAACTTGCATCCTTGCTGTCCTGAAAGCAAGGCAGCTTCATTTTAGGTTGGAGACCAGCAGGATTATTGTGGCTGGTACAGTGTGCGTGGAAATACTCTCCTAAATATTGCAGGGATGGTGTGTGCATCCATGTAAGCTCATTATAAAGTCACCATAGTAGAGAAAGGCCTACTACAGCAAAGCAGTTGGGATATATACTCTGTAAATCACTGCAGCTGTTGGGTCTTATTAAAGAAATGGCAAATCATTCATTCTTTTAAATGTGAAATCGTCAGCAGTACCCATACATCTGCTGCCTCTGTGTTGTGTGATAAAGCACACGTGGTAAGGTTCCCAGTAGCTACTGGGTCACTCATCTGGGGTGAGAATCACTTTAGGGAAAGTTCTTCAGCAGTTGCTACCTGCAGCTCTGGTCTGGCAGAGCTGCCTGTAGAAGCTCAAGTCCCTATTCTGTCATTGCAAGCAAGAGTCCTGTCTGAAATTAATAAAGGGCTGTGGTGAGGCACAGCCAAGGCTTGGTTGTCAGGTGAAATGTATGGACTGGTAACAGAGCTGCTTTGGAAACCTAGGAAATGATGTGACGTCTGTTGAGTCCTTGGATTAAAGGCAGTGATCATCCTATGGTATACTTGGCTAGTGAGCGGAAGAGGCTGTTTATTTCTGGTTTTTATTCTCAGTCTTAAGGTCTTTCAAAGTAACGCTTTTTCCAGGCTCTGAATGTGTGCGTTTCTCCGGGTAAAACAATATATGTGCCTGTGTTTTTCCAGCATATCCTTTCTGGGAGAGTTTCTTGTGTAGAATAACACTGTCTTGAACTAAATGAAATCTGGCAGTCAGTTCTGTGCAAGAAATAGGGCTGCAGTCTTTTATTGGCATCCTTCTGGTGCAGGATGAGTTTTTCAGATGAGTGGACTGCAGGCTGTCTGTGTGAGCTCAAAACAGATTCTCTACGTTCCTGTTGCAGACTGGCTTGCTTTCGTAGTGACAGACACAGGGCGAGATGAATAAGCTGCAGTTAGGCTGTGTGCTCCTTCACATCGCACAGGTACTTCCCGCTCACGACATGCTGGAGAGTATGTGCTTGCCTAGAAGCAAAAGGGAACTGGATGGCTCCTGATTCAGTTCACGTACGTTGTATAGGAAATAAAACTACAGAGAAAAGCTGTCCGGGTTATGAAATTCTTCATCAAAGCTGAGCAAACAATATCTAGTTTTTGTTTCTGCAGACAACAGCAAAGCCTTTTACCTCATAAATACAGCTTACATTCCATGTACAGCTGCTCCGCAGGGGCCCTGGCAGTGCACAATGACAACCTGTTGCTGATGGGGCTAGGTGTAGTTGATGGGCGGCAAAGCAGACACCAAGGATGTGTAAAATCTTGTTGCAAGAGCTCCACTGTTTCTTAAATAGAATCAGTGAAATGTTTCCTGGGTGTGAAATGCTGAATTAACTCTTTATGTCTTGCTGTGTTTGTCACTAAGACTGTGTCCTTGTGATGTTCTACTCTGTTTCAGTGGGGCGGTGGTGGGATGAAGGTAAAGCATCAACATTACTTTTTACTATTCCAGTGAACTCAACTGGACCAAAACTATGTTCTCTGCCACCTTTTAAGCACTTCCATAAAACCACTTTGAGCCAAAAATGCTTTAAAATTGTGGCTGATTTACGGTGTTAGACTATCAAAGACTGGTATTTCTCAGAGTAAGTGTTAAATTTAGTCTCCAGCCTAGAGAGCTTCTAGGTTTCTCTGCTTCCCATAGATCTGTTTAAAACTAACAAATCTGTTTCAGCAGGTTTCAGAGTACGGCGGGGAGACTTGGTAACACTTTCCTCATCCTTTCTTCCCATAGGGATATGCTCCACCGCCAAAAAATGGAATTGAACAGAAGCGACCTGGGCGCCCCTTGAATATAACTTCTCTAGTTAGGTTGTCGTCAGCAGTGCCAAACCAGATTTCCATTTCCTGGGCTTCTGAAATTGGAAAGGTAAACTGTATGTTCTGTGGGGTGTGAAAAATTGTCTAAATAACCTCATCTAGCATTCCTTCTCCCCCACTGCCTGATGTTGCTGGCAAGGCATACACCAACAAGTGTCTAGTATTAGGTGGCTGAACTTATTATCAGTGCCAGTAAACAAAGTTTGTTCTAGAAATATGGTAGTTTACAGTAGCATATATGAGATTTGCATACAGATGGCAAAGACTTCCTTACAGAATTCACATTTGAAAGCCTGCTGTTAGGGGTTGCCTGAAATGTGTGTCAAAAATACCAAAATCTTTTTTCAGTGTAAATAGTACAAAACAGTTCAGACATGACAAAACAACAGAAGGAAAACCTACTTTCTTCCTTGTAGCACGATGGCTGTGAAAAATGACATTATGTAGCCGTATATTCTAAGGCATGTTTCTCAGTATCTGTTGTAACTGTCCATTGGAGAAGGCTTTTTAAGATGACTGGATGTGCCAAGGCAGTGGGGGTGGAGACATGCATTTGCTTTTGAGATTTTTGTGTTTTCTAACCAAGTAATACTAAGTAGTTTTACGAAATTTTATTTCATAGGAGGAACTGGTTGATGGATATTTCCATCTCTATTGTTTTGAGATTCCTTTTTTACATGAAAATGGTCTCTCTGTGAGTTGATTTAAAACTGTACTTGCAAATAAACCAGAACAGGGGTGGAATTTCCAGCTCAGAAAGCCCTTAGACAGCAGATTTCTGGGAAGGGTTTACTGGGGAGGTGTCAGGCTGCTGGTGTCAGCCGTTTCTGGGCTTGATAGATCTCAAACATGCTTGGTTGGATCATACTTGCGTGGTGTGTGCGTTTGTAACGTGGGGTATCTGAGCAGTGTGTGTTTTCTTAAAAATGAAGAGTATTCTAGAAGTTGGGGTGGCTTGGGGGAGAATTGACTCAATGTGGGGAAGGATGGAGGGCTGGGGGGAAAAATGAAGATTGAAGCCTCTTCATAATACAGTCCTAAACTTAATGGAAAGCTGCAGTGGGGGGAAAAGCATGCTAGACTCAGGTGGCAGGAGATAAAGGGTGTGGTGCCTGAAATGTGACACCTGTTGCTCTCTAGCACCTGCAGTTATTAACGATAGTTGAAAGGGAATTAGCCTTTAAAATGGCTGTGTGGTTAGAAATCCCCCTATGGATTTACTAAGGAAAGAAAAGGGGAGAGTGAGGAAGTTCTGAATTCATCCAGGTTTAAATAGCTCTTGCAGCAGCCCTTTCAGCTGTTGGTAAGTCAAGAACTCCTCTGTGACTGACCAGTTGTGTAAGTTCTTCTGGATTCAATTATCAAAGTAGTTTATCTCCTTTTTTTCTTCAAAATCAAAACTTGTGGACTAGAGACGCCACACGTTTCAAAGTGAGACTCCAGTATGAGCTTTTATACACTAATTAAAATTTTAGAAATCAGAGAGAAAGCTAATGTTCAGAAAATGAGTGGCAGTGCTGCTAGCAAAGTTGTTGGGTTTTTTTAAAACAGAGGTGGAGGGAAAGATCGAAGCCTTTGCTTCCCAATCATAAAGCACAAGAATCTTGAAATGGCTGCAGCGTTGTGTGTGTGGCCTTGGCCTCTCTGGCAGACCCCTGCTTTCTTCCCCCACTGTATCTGCGAAAACATATTCTCATGGGAGCAGATGAATTGGAGGTTATCCCAGCGCTCCCCCTTGCCCCGAGAGGTAACGCCAGTTCTTTGGACTAACGTTGGTGCTCGGCTCTAAGTATCAGCACTCGCGTACAGCCGTTGCCATTCATCCTCTCGATGAGACCCTTGGGGGCAGTGTGGAGTGTCAGCGGGCTCACATGGTGAGGGCTTACTGGTGTCTGCCTGGCCCATAGCGAAGGGCTGCTGAGCAGAGAAGGCGTTAATCCCACAGAGGTGATCAGACTTGAGCCTGTGGAATTCTGTCCGTAGGCAATAAACAGTGCAATGTATGGTCATTCTTTAAGAAAAAAAAGAAAAAACGTTTTTTTCCTAGTGGTTTCCCATGCATTTAGATTAGTTTATCTGCTCATCTAGGTAAGAGCTGGTTTTCCTATAGGTGGTAAAGCAATAGCAGGACAATAGGTGTTCTTGTTTAAAATTCTTGTGCGGTACCCAGACAGTACAGGAGCCATAAGCAGGTGGCAGGCAGAGAGTGGAAATAAGAGATGGCAGATTGTGTGTGTTATACAGATGAAACCATTATTATTCTGCAGTAGCGGGAGTTGCAGAATTTTCTCTTCATTAGTGACCTTGAAGAGAGCGTGAACACGGAACAAAAGAAGCTGGCAAGCAGTGTAAGAGTAGTAAATGCTAGGGAACGTGGCCAGCCTCGGAGGAGTGGGTATGGTGTAATGAGGCTTGGTTTAAAAGTGCAGAGCAAGCTAAAGAAGAGGTACCAGCAAGTCAGTGCAGCTGTGTGCTGTTTGAAGGTGTTGTGTTAGCACCTGAAAGACCATTTGTCTTTTCTTTTGTCACATGATTGATACTACAAAAAGGGAAGGGTTTAGGAGAGAAAGGGAGAAGTTCTTAAGGACTGCATGTATGAGAAGGTCCATCACCTTAGGTAGTCTAAATCATCTTCCCAGGAGAAGAGCCCAGACTGTCTCTTGGTTGTGGAGTTACTCTTAGTTAAGCCACAACCAGCGTAGGGCAATTGGACGTGATTGGCAAGAGAATTCTGGCAGAGTATTAGACACTTTCACAGTAGTGAAGCTGTCTATCAATGCTTTTCATAACTATTAAGCAAAAAATTGTCATGTTTTTGTTTTTACTGTGTGCTACAACTAGTCTAAATAGTAATCTGTTGTCATAGCGAAAGTGCTGTATGAAATCAATATTTAATCTTTAATCACTCTTTTTGTAGAATTACTCCATGTCTGTGTATCTCGTTCGTCAGCTCACTTCAGCTATGCTTTTGCAGAGGTTAAAAATGAAAGGTATCAGAAACCCCGATCATTCCAGAGCACTGAGTAAGTCTGATTTGCCTGCCTGTACTTTTTGAGGGTGGTTGGTAGTTCTTTAGAACTGGTAATACTTAGGGGGTTTCCAGCATTTTGAAAAGAAAGTCCATGCCCAGAGTGTTAGTGGTTCCCTTTGCTGTTGCTGAGGCATCACGCACTTGTCAATGTGGGTCCCTGCGCTGGTAGGGAGCACACCTAGAGATCCCATCTGAAATGCTCCTACGGGAATGCCACCAGCACCACTCACTGGGGTGGGCTGTGAGGGGCAGCTAGGTGTCCTAAATTCTCTTCCCTTGCATGTGATGCCAATTTGTACCTCATGTCTTTGTACCTCACTCACTGATGATTATTTTATTTATCTCTTGGCATGTTGGGTTGACTTGGCTGTACTAACCCTTGTGGCTGTTAGTGCATCTGCTGCACATCAAACAATCTTGCGATGCACAGTGTTTGCCAGTTGCTTATAAGCAGTGAAACTGTTGTTGTTTGATATTGCTGTGAACTAATTTCCTAGATGCTTGATTTTTTTTGGAGAGCTGGAAATAAAGTACATGTACTGGCGAATCAAGATTAGCATTTTAAATAATGATGTCTGTGTATAACTTCTTAATTTATTTTAATAGTTAAAGAAAAACTAACTGCAGATCCTGATAGTGAGATTGCGACAACCAGTCTGCGAGTATCTCTGATGTGTCCTGTAAGTGTGGCTGGAAATTACTATATGCAGATTTGTATTTTCATCTTTAGTGCAGAGTTGGGCTGCTTTTAAAAGGCCCTGCTTTAGAAACTTCACTGGCTTTTGTTCTATACTGATTCATTAATATAAAATAGCAGGGAGAAGGGTGCATCTACAAGCACCTGGTTGTAGCAGCACATTCAACCAGCTGTGGCTTAGAACTGTGAGTGCCTCAGTTGTAATGCAGTCAGAACCAAGTTGCTACTCGTGTGTGTATAGTGAGGCCTTTAGAAGAGGTAGGTAATCTTGTATATTGAGGCGTTGACACTAATTGGGCAGGGTGACAGAATAATTAAAGGATACAGTGGTAAATAAAACTTAAGATCTCCTCGTCACAGTAGTATTGCTTACACAGCCAGCTACTACAACACACAAAAAACCCCTGATCACCGTGTAACAAGGTAACACTGCCTTGGGGTTTCTCTTCCCAGGTAGAAACTGGCTTTGTGTTTATGACTGGTCTGTTAAGGTAAATGTTAAAATGGGTATTACAGCATTCTGAGTCTAAAATAAGTGGAGCTCACAAAAACCCTTCAAATATTTGGCTAAAAGAAAATTATAAAAGCGAGTGCTTCATTAAAGGTCTTCTAATAAAAATAAAATCCTAGAAATAACAGGTCCATTAGAAATGTTTCTGACTGTTTTCAACTCGGTGAAGACTTTGAGGGTGGCCTTATTGTTCCTTTAAGTGCACTGTATGTGCTTTGATAGGGTGGATTTGCCTGCAGTGACCTGGGCACCTCTGTAGTGAGAAGAGACAGTTACTTCACCGACTGCCTCTGATTTCATTGTTAGCCGTCCAGGCCTACTTCACTCTATTCTGTTCTGACACCTTTTAAATGCATCTCCTGCAGTTGGGAAAAATGAGACTGACAATCCCATGCCGGGCTGTTACATGCACACACCTGCAATGTTTTGATGCTGCTCTTTATCTTCAAATGAATGAAAAGAAGCCTACCTGGATCTGCCCTGTCTGTGACAAAAAGGCAGCTTATGAGAGCCTAATATTAGATGGGTAAGAGACTGGGTTTGCAGATTACACAATTACTTAAAATTTTTCTTGATAGCTACTTGTGACTTGAGGTTTAGCCATTGCATACTATTTTCTTTGTCAGAATGCTTTAGACTGGGAGGAACTGTTAGACCATTAGTTTCTATTCCCTTGTAACAAACTGTGCAAGTTTATCTCCTAACTGCATCATCAAACTCTTCAGCCTCAGTATATTTCCTCTGGAGAAATCCAAATGTGACGTCTAAGGATAGGTCTCCCTTTCACATGACCTTATCTCTGAAGCTATTAACTTTAAAATTTAACCTTAACTCATAAACAAGTGTCAAACTTGATTCAAAGCATGATGATTTCTGCTCCTATATGGAAATCTATGAATTGCAGCAAGTGTTGGAGTAGAACAGGGGTCGGTTGGGATACTTTCAGGTTTCAGTGTCTGGATGTCTGCGAAGGCCATAATTACAGGCTTTCAGGTAACACGAACTAGGGAGAGAGTACTTGCAGTAGGGCGAAGGTGATCATAATTTGCTTTTCAACTGTGACTCCTTGTCACTTAGAATAAAAAATTGAACTTGGAATCAAAAATGAAACCACTCTATTTTTCAGGCTCTTTATGGAAATCCTTAATGAATGTTCAGATGTGGATGAGATCAAATTCCAAGAAGATGGTGCCTGGTGCCCCATGAGGCTAAAGAAAGAAGCTGTGAATGTCTCAAGTCCACAGTGCACCAAAATAGAAAGTACGTCCATCTGGGTGCTGGTTGCAAACCAACGAAAAGCCTTGGAGACTCAGTTGTAGCTTGGATAACGTGTGTGGATATTGACGTTTGTTTCGTGGAGGGCTTAATACTTCTTTTATTTAAACTGAAAAGAAAGGGTTGTATCTCTAAAAGTGTGCATTTTTGGGCTTAACTGCTTTATAATAGCAGTTAAGAAAACAAAAGTTGCTCTTGTTTTAGGTCCTTAAACTGGTAAGTGAGGATTAAAGCTTGTGCTTTAATAGTCTCAACATGATACACAATACTAATAAAACAGTTCCTGGGATGTTAACGTTCTCTGTAGTGGCCAGGAAGTTGAGCTAAAACAGGATTTGAGTTGCTGGTTCTGTTGCAAATAGAAACTGCTGATGGTAACAGCCTTTAAAAAGCAATGATATTTTATTTTCTTGTTTAGGTTCCAGTGTGGTTAGCAAACTGTGTTCTGTGACAGTGGCCAATGAGGTAAACAAGAAGAAAGTTGATGTTATTGACTTGACGATAGAAAGCTCTTCTGATGAAGAGGAAGATCCTCCTGCCAAAAGGAAGTGCGTATTTATGTCTGAAACACAAGGAAGCCCAACCAAAGGGTTTGTCAATTTTAAAGTTAGTTGTTATTCTGTAATGTCTCAGATAAACTGATGTTTAGTTGAATGGACTTGTAACTCTTCAGGATCCAGCTCCACACTTCCAGAGGAGAATTTCTAGGCCTTTCCTTGCACAAGGTTGTGTTGCTGCAGTACCTTTGTACAGGCAAAACACTATTAAATAGTTTTACATCTCACAATCTTGCACTTTTGCTGTGTTTGCAGGGATATTTCTCCATAGAAAAGGAAGCTGATTAAGCTATTGGACAGGATTCTCCTGAGAAATCAGGTTATGCCAAGTGGAGGAGCTTTATGCATTCTTGCTAAGTTAGTGTCATCTTTTCTCTCGCTGTCTATTACATCCTTTCTAATCTGCCCTGGTGGCCAGGAAAGCAGGCTGAGTTTTGTGTTTCATCCATCCTGTCAGTCTTGGAAGGGAGGTGCTTTCCTGTTTAGACTCAAGGCAAGTTCTTTCTCCATCTCTCTGTTAACAGTGTCCAAGACATTCCAGAGTTTGTTAGCCATCGTTACCACTCAGTCCTGTGCCTTGGTTAGCACAACCAACGACTTCCCAAGTCCTCTGTCAACTGCTCCATCTCTGTAGTCGTGCCTGACTTCAGTGGCAGGCTTAACCACCTTCTTGACTGTTGTACCTTCTTCTGTCTGTCCGTCCCAGGCCATGCGACTCAGCTGCAGTTACCGTTTGTGGCTTCCATAAAGTTCTTGCTCTTGGCCCGCAGGGAGCACTGGTTAGGCTCACCAGCAGTCACTGCTCCACGAGGTGTTTCCAAGCATCAGCTTTTACAAATGGCTTATTAGTGTTGCTGCATGGCATGAGGGGCATGTCTGTGTGTCTCAGCGTAGCGGCTTATGTCTTGTGTGTATAATAGTAGTAAAAACAACCCCCTTCTGTTCAGCCAGCTCTTGAAGTAATGAGCAGGTGTACTGTTTAGTCCACAGGAATGTGTGGTCTTTGGTAGAGAAAATAGTCAGCTTCAACAACTTCCAGCAGTGATACTGAAATGCTCTTGCTTTTTGTGAGGATTGTGGAGAGGTCTTTGTGTGAAAGACTCTGTTTCTTATTTTTGTAAGAAAAAATAACTACAAATACATCTCTTAATGAAGTTTCAGAAGGCACCAAGCCTTCCTTCCGTGCTCCTGTGTTTGTCTGAGATAGCTACCTGCAACCATAATTGTAGAAGGACTTGAGTTTTCTTGTCTGTCTGTGACCAATGTCTTTTCCTTGCTCTTCGGGTTTTGAAATGGAGTGTGTTCATTTTTCAAATCCAAGTCAAAGCCAGACTTTTGTGGAACAGCTTATCTCCCGTAAACAATGTTGCCTGAATGCTAGTTTTGGCAAAACTGGGGTATCTTCCTATAGGCACAAGCAACGTAGGCTGAAGTATAAGAGGTGCTTGAGAAGGGAGGGTCTGAAATCGGAAGCAGTGTAAATGCAGCAGTCTGGGGAGGAAGGCTCGAGTGGGTAACACTCGTGGCTGGTGGGCTGGAGGGAGTGATGCGGAGCAGCTGGGAGCAGGACTCCGGGTGTTTCCACCTGGCTTGGAGTTCATGAAGTATTTGATGCACGTGGCTGGTGCCTGAATGCCTGTGGCATCATCTTTAACAGTGCCGTGAAGTTGGGCTGGATGATCTTCAAGGTCTTTTCCAACCTAGATGATTCTGTGAAGTAATTGGGCAGAAGGTGGGGATGCAGAAGGGTTTTAACTGGTTGCATGCTCCTGCAGAGCTGAACTTAGCTTGGGCTCAGGCTGTGAGTAAAGATGGGTTTAATATTTAAGTCCCACCCGTGTAATCTGTGCTCCAGGGGCTGGGTAAGGGTCAGTCGTGCCCTTGACATGACAGGTCAGCCCTGAGGAACAGTTACATGGAGAAATGGAAACGAGTGCTCTCCTCCTGGCTCTGGCTACCTGCACCTCCCTCCCAGGGTGCTCCACAGATACAGATCCACATTTCTGTCTCTGAATGGTAATGACTCCAGCACTGTACTTTGTTTTAACGCCAACTTGCTCTTATGTCACAGCTGCTGTTGAGAGCCACGATACGGTCATGTTATTATGAAGACTGTTATGAAAGAGGAAATTAGAGTGGAATACTGTGTAGTGAGTAGCCACGCTACAGTTGTAACAGAGTGACCTTGTGAATGAGAGTGCACAGCGGTGCATCATTTCTCTTCTCTAACTAACGGCCAGGTTGTTTGTAATTTCCCATGCTGTTTAAAACAGGGTTCTGATGTATCGGCCGTCTGCTGTCAGAGTGCCCAGCGTGACATCGGTCAATGCTGCTGCTATTCCTCCTTCATTAACAGACTATCCAGTACCATTCCATCATCCACCAATATCCAGTATCTCATCAGACTTGCCAGGTAGGTGGTGGCTATTTTTAATGTGTATTTGGAGAGTCTTACTAATTTGCGGGGTGGGTAAAGATTGGGAGAATCGATCAACTTTTTTTTTTTTTAATGGAACAAGACTATATGCAGTATTTCACTGATGTCTAGAAAAGTCCAGTGCAGGCTGTCTTCCCAGTTTCAGATTGCGCTTTGCAACAGGGATGTGCAAAACATTGCTTCTGGGGTATAAATTGGCGCTTTGGAACGGCAGCCAGAAACACTTCTCGCTATATTCAGTTAGACTTTGTGTAAACATCCGGTTGTTACGTGTTGTAGATGCGAGGGAGAGTAGCTGCTTATTTAAGTTATAGACGTGTGATGGCAGTGACTCATCCCAACCCTAGATGTAGAGATGTTCTGCTAGCTGATTATAGTGGTGCTCTGTCTAGACTGTATGAAAAAGGTTAAGGTGAGCTACAATATGTAAGCTGACCTCTATTGACTTTCTTTACCTAGACATACCCTAAATGCCTATGATGTATTCTTCAACACTGCTGCTAAATATCAGACAAAAGGTGGGGAAACTGATTGTTTTCTATCCTGGCTCCTTGAAAAGCACACTGTATATAGGGACTCTGGGGGTTCTCTTTGCCGGCTGTAACGAACCCAGAGCCCAGGAAATGGTGACTTGTGGTGACAGGTGTCACATTGGCCTCCTGTACTTCCCTCTCCCCCCTCCATTGCCTGTCTCCATTTCTCCCCTGCAACATCTCTGGGTTTTTTCCTCTTCTTTCAGCACCAGTTTGGCAATGGGATGGATATCATTCCCCTTGTTTCTCTGTCCATTTTGGTTCCCTTACTGCTCCCTCCCTCCACTTCTCCCTTGTTAAGAAATCGGTTGCCTTCCCAAATTGGATAGGAGAGTAAGTTGAGAGAACTGTTGTCTCTCTCTATCAACTGAAGTTCAAGAATGTGCAAGAACAAAAGAAGCTGTCAATTCTGTAAAAGCAGCTGATCTTAAATCTCCTTCAAAATTTTTCTGTAATGGAGAAGAGGAGGAGACATGCCACTGGCCAGAACAGATCTGGAGGTGAGGGGAGAGGGAGGGAGGAAGTTCACCATTTCTTTCTGTTGACATAGCAAACACAAGGCCAATATTTAGAAACAAAACAAAAAAGACTGTAATTTCTCATTGGTTTTCATAATTTTAAACATCTTTGCCCTGAATGCTTACACGCTAATGGTGTATAAGATGGACACTAGTTGTCACTGCTCTTAGAGGATATACCTTGAACTATTGTAGTTTCCTCTTCTTCGTTCCTTTTATTTGTCTAGACACAAAACGGGGATGATATTAGAAATGTTTCCTTATTGGCTGCCCGTGGGTGGAGGAAGAGACCTGCTGCTTGTTTTTGGACTTGTGCATGTTGTGACTTTACTTCATTCCAGCATCTTTAATGTGATGACACTCTTCATGTCCCAGTTTGGCCAAGTCAGGTACAATATGCAGTGAAACTTGCATTATGAACCAACAGCTCGAAATGGCAACCTCCATCTAAGCAACCACATTGAACCACCCTGCAATATCCAGTGAATAATCACCATTATGTCATTCTCATTCTTAAAAAGAGCCACTTGTACTAGATAACTCGTTTTGCTGCTGCCTGAAGTAGTCATTGAGAGTGGTGTCACAGTGGTATATTCCATTTAGAAACTGTAACAATTGCAAAATCTGTTCTACGACCACAAAAAAGTTCCTTAAATTTGTTGTGTATGAATAAAAGAAAGACGCATCAACTTATTATCCTTCCTTCTAGGTCTGGATTTTCTTTCACTAATCCCAGTTGATTCACAGGTATGTTTCTGAACATAATTAATTTCCAAGTCTGGTTTTTGTGACATACTGCTTGAGTAACTATCGGGGCGCTGTCATCATCCATGCCATGTCTGCAGTCCACTCGCTTAGACCTAATCACAGGCCAGGAAAATCCATTTTCCTGACAAGAGGTGGTAACAAAGAGCCCTTAAGGGAGGATTCAGGTTAGCCTCACCAGGATAAATCCAGGCATGGAAACAGGGTCTTTATTGATAGCTTCTCTTTCTAAAGTGGATACATGCACACCGCTGACATGAATACACCCATCGTGTTACTTTGTGCTCTTAGTTCATACTGTGTGTCTGTAGGCCAGATGAAGCTCTGTCAATATGCTTCACTGACTGCTGTTTCTGTTGGTCTTGATATTAGGAGATCAAGTTTTAAAGAAAATATCTTAATTAATTTGATGGGCACGTGGCTGAACAGTTTTATAATAAATCCCTCCATGTAACACCTAAACCCCATTGGCTTGGGATTACATGGAAATGCTGTAGATAAAAGTAGCTAGGTGGTGCTTTTCCTTTCCTGGAAACTTAAACTTTACACTGTTCAGGAGAATGATTCTTACAGTAGCTAGACTCTTATAGACTACAGCCTTGAAATGTGGGGGAATATCAGCTCCCCGAGACAAGAGGATCTGAAGCAGACCCTCTGTTTTGTATCTGTCACTAGAAGACAACAGTAATAGGACTCTGCAGTCCAGAGTTGACCTTCTGGTGCCTTTAAAAACAAAGGATGAACTTCCTTCTTTTTTTTGCCACTTGTGATCTCTGCGCAATACTCTGTGCCTGGCTTTGAGATCTGAACTGCCAGAAGTGGGAATAACACAAGTTTGTTTATGTGGGAGACTGGAAGCAGGTATGCTGCTCTGAAATGTCCACTTGGGACAGTTCAAACAGTTGTAAACATAGGCCCAAGATTGGGATCCACAGGGTAAGAGAAAGTAAGGTGTGTTGAACAACGTGTGTGTGTGTGTCTGCACGTGTGGGGGTGTATTAGATGATCCTCCTCTGACACCTGGCAACAGTGTTCTGTTTTGAAATGCTTAGAATATTTAGCGCTGGTTTGAGAAGGCTTGTTCCACTTCAGGAAATGAACTTAGAGATTTTTCTCAATCAGACTTGATCAGGGCTTATTTATCACTGCTAAAATGTTTAGAGGCCTGCATGTATCATTGCAGGTATATACTATGAAAATGTTGATTAGTACAGCTGCTGCCATTTGAGGGGAGGAAATTCTAACCTCCATTGAAGTAGCAAAAAGCATTCTGCTACTTTTCATGATGAAAGGAGCCTGAAATACACTGTTGTGCCCAGTAACATTCTCCAAATGGGAAGGTGTTTTTTTTTTTTTTGTGGTCATCATGTGGACATGATAGTGTTTCTTAATGTGCTAGTCAATGCTCAAGCTAACCAGTTAGTAAGAAAATAAAAACGGGGGGGGAGGAGGATGAGGGAGAAGGGCTCGTGGCTACCATCTCTGCTTGCTTACTCGCTGGTTTGCAGAACTCCGGTTCTTGCTGTGCATGTGTTAACGAGGTTCTGCTCGTAACGTGTTCTGTGCTTGTTGTAGGGAAGATGTATCTTCAGAGCATACATTTCCCTCGTGCAGTTAGTCTCTTCATTCTTCGTTGTTTGTTTCAAGCAGTACTGTCCTCCTATGTTTTTGGATAGTCTCACCTCAACCTTAACAAGCAGCACGCCTGGCAGCATCATCACATCAACCAGTCACCAGGAGAGCAGCACGCACGTTAGCTCCTCCAGCAGGAGCGAGGCAGGAGTGATAACCAGCGGCGGAGGCAGCGCCCCCGACATCATCTCACTGGACTGAAAAAAGGGGCAGCACGGGACTCCCAGGAGCATTGCACAGAGCTGCTGCTTGTATCTCTGGAACTTTCAGCATCTCAGAAGTTATTCTGGTATTTATTGAAAGGATTTGCTTTCTGGAAAATGGAGTAACTTCGTCTACACTAGAAACAGAAGTGATAGGGTTTTTTTCTTGTTCATTAAATAGCTGGTATAGAAAAGGCCCCTTCAGGACATGCTTTTATGCTTTTAGCTTGTTCCGGAGAAACTGACTTTTTGTTGCGGGATGGATTCCACAGATGTCTTTAAATTTTGTTGTAAAACACAGCAATAATGTAAAAACAAAGTTTTTTATTAAAAAAGGCACTTAACCACTCTAGAACAACTACAACCTGGACAAAGGTGCAGAAGTGTATGCATTGGTGATTTAGTATTTTCACTGGAGCCTGTAATAAACTTCCTGTAAGACAATGAAGCTTTGAAATAGCCATGACTTGTGTTGTAGGTCTCTTGTTCCCCCCTTCCCTGGGGATGGAGGGTAAACCTCTGTAAATGGGGTTGGGTGAGTTTTTACCTCCTAATCTCATGTTTTCCACAAATGCAACAAAATCCTAAGATGTGACTTCTTCCTCTTAATGTTCTTATGCTGGGGAGGGGACAAACTATCTATGCAAACTCTGCATTACACAATCTCTGTGCTGTCATGTCAGAATTAGGACATCTCCCTGCCATCAGAAACTCTCAGCTATGCACAGTCAAGCTGTAGTTGAGTTTGTGGTCTGATACCTTTAAGAGGTGATAGAAAGAAGGCCTTCAAACTCAGATTTAGATTATAAAAGCCTTGGTGGCTCTCCTTGAAACTGCTGTCCCTCACCAGACGAGGGGACCTTCATGCCTTTGTGGCAGCTGTAAGGAGACAAAATGGGAACTACTTTCTCTGGTGCAGCATTATTTTCTAGGTTTTCTTGCTCCTGGCTTGTCACCTCAGTAACTGCCGTATTCTGTTTGGGAATACTGCACTCCAGTTTGCCTCGGGGGAGGCCGGGCTCTTTGGAAGAGAAAAGCTGTAGCTGCACAGTGTTCCTCCCTAACTGGAAGGAGTGTTTAGGGCTTAACGATGCTTTGTCCCACATTACACACCTCCTAAGGGTGGTTTTTCTAATTCGACGGGAGTAACTTCCTCCTGTTTCACTCCTCTCAGTCTGCTGCTTTGTTGTGTGTATGCAGCATCTCCCCACACACCTCCAAGCGTAACCTCAGCAGTACTGTATGTGGAAGAGGTTACAGACCAGGAAAATCAAGTCATTTCCACAGAGCTGGAATAATGGTGTTATCTACATGTTGACATAGCAGATTTTCCAAGTGTTGTGTTTCTGTTGAGTCACTGTATTTGAGATTATTCCTTCCCTAATTACCAGCTTTCACTTTTTCCTAATTTTGTGTTCCTTTTTTCTTATTTCTTTAGTCAGCTGTCTGGTGCTTTTTGCCTTCCACTACTGTTACAGTATTTGAACGAAGTACCTGGATAAGAAATAGAAGCAGGATGTATTGTAACTTGTGTCTGCCCTGTACCTTTAGCACTGCATTACTACTCCTCATTGCCTTTTTTGTATCATCTTTCACATCAGCCTTCAATCACATGTTGGTCTTAATATTGCATCCAGTCTTTCTTCTCCTTATCTGTTTTTTTTGTACCTTTTAAGGATCAGTTTTCAGTGTGATTTATTTCTAATAAAGCCATGCTGCTCATGAACTTTCCTGATGGCCTGCAGCAGATCAGTGCTTTCTGCATCACGGTTGCACAGTGACTTGAACTATAAATAAAGCGTGGAAAGAGGTTCCGCAGTTGTTCTGAATAAAGTGTTTTAAACTGGTATCTGTTGCTGAAGATGCTGTTTGTACTCTTAACGCCAAACTGACGCGTGACTCAGGCACGTACGTCAGAAAAGTGCCATTTTTAGGACATGTGCTCTAAACCATTCATGGTATTACAAAATATGGCTGGAACTTTAAGTTAATTTTTGTACCCTGGTAATAGTTAGTTGTCAGGGCTGAGGTAGGGTTGTGTTCCCCAGCTGTTTTGGGCAGGAGTTTTGCAGCTGCATTTAGCTTCAAACCTTGACCCGCAACAGCCATGACTGAAGGCATTTGCACCTCACCCCTCCAGGGGAGCGCTGGATTCTCATGGGCTCTGGTGCAGGCAAGCGGTCAGGTGAACGCTGTAGTTCTCCTGCTACACTGATGGACACGCAGGAGGTAATTACTAGGCTTGTGTAATGCCTAAATCCTTTAATTCACTCAAGTTGGTGGATGTTGTGTTTCAGAGGGGTTGGAACACCCATTCAATGCGCTGCCTTCCACAGGACAACAAACTGACCTAAATGGGCGGGTGGAGAGGGGACAGGGGGGTTGCAGCTTAATCGAGGCCTGTACCACTCTGGCCCTGCTCAAAGCAAACCTGTCCGCTGCAGCTAGACAAGTCTGGCTTGTTCTTCCTTGAACAAGTTCTAAAATGCATCAGAATGACTATCCAAGAACTTCTACCATGAGAAAAACCTCAGATGAAAAGGTTAGCTGACTTCTTACCTCTTTGTTTCCTCTATGGAAGTAGTATCTGGTTACTGCTTTGAGCGGACCTTAGCAAAGATACCTTCAACCCAACTGCAGAAGGAAAGCAAAGCTTATGAGACCAACACAACGTCCCTCCACCGCACAGACAACCAGCGTGCGGTGAATGTCATGCTGCAAGAGCTGGCCCTTTTTTTCCCCACCCATCACATCTTTCTTTGCATTTTCTGGAAGTGAGCTAGTGGCTAGAGTACTAGTTGCAGAAAGGCCATACCTATACACCTAAAGGCTATTATTAGCCTGAGCTGGCTTCTGATTTTCATACTTCCAGGTCAGATAGAGCTGTCTGAAACAGTCATGAGCCATGCAGGCAGGACTTTGCTGCCCAGCGATAACACCACCAGCCCCAAGGAGGTTCTGCACTGGTCCAGCAGCAAGAATTGAGCCATTTCCAACATTACTGGGGATTTCCTATACTTCTGCTTTTAAATCTAGGTGCTGGATGCTAGAAAGCTTACCTGTAACTGCAAGCCTTTCACTATCAGTCTTCAAGAGCCCAGAGGATTCAAGTTTGGAAATGAGAGAATGCATCTTCTGGCTGAGAGGACAAAACCTGACAGTTCAACAAGAATTTCTGCAAGAGCAACAACGGAGGGAGCTGCTTCCTAGGTTAAAAGACAATTGTGGATTAGGCAAACTAAAGAATACCATTAGTCCTAGGGAACTGATTATTATTTTTTTTTAATACGTATTTTTGACACAGGCATCAGTGACCACAGACAACATACAGGCAACAACAGTCCCATACATCAAATTAGCATGTCATTTTTATTTATTTAGTGGGTGGTCAGGCCATTATCACAACATATTAACACTCTGTGTGTATTCACTGTGACACTTAACTTTCCATTTCCTTCCTGGTTTTATGAGGAAATGGTATCAGGACAAAACTGTGCAGTACTTCACACAACATGAAACAGAAGTGATTATAACTTATCTAGGAAGTTATCCAGAGGTGGAATACCCTCCTTCAAACCTTTGTGTTTACGTGTTTCAGCCACAACTTGCCAAGAATGAGAATTTGCATCACAGGGATCTCCAGGCAAAATCTGCCAGTGACCAAAGACACACTGTGGAAAAGCCTGGCCACCAGTGCTGGATTGCAAGTCAGCGGTAAAACCTGGTGGGAAGGAAAAACTAAAACTTAAAAAGGGATGAGGCAGCTACAGGAAAAAATAAAACTGGTTTATTGTATTTCTGCATAGACAACACCCTAAAAACACTCTTCCAGAGCCTGGGTATGGTACTGTTAGGAAACCCCTACTTTGCGGGTAATTCTTTCAAGCAGGTAAAAATGAGACCAACTCCAAAGAACTGCAGACAGATCTTGTGACCAAGTAAATTGGCAATAAAAAGGCAAACAAAATTCAATTCAGATAGATAGAAAGGTATATGGGGACAATGATGTTTCATGTGTCTCAGGACCTGAACCAACCACTACCCCTCAGTTTGAGATCTCGGGGTTATGGTCAGTAGCACAGAAGCATTAGTTCAGTCTTCAGCAGCAGCCAACATGAGAAGTCAAGTGCTAGCAGCTGTTAGGGAAGGAACCAAAACCAAAACTATCCCACTGGCTGGGATTGAGTTAATTTTTCTTCTCAGTGGCTGGAATAGTTCTGCGCTTTGGGCTCAGGATGGGATTGGGTATGAGAAGAATGCTGATAACACACTGATGTGTTCAGTTGTTGCTCAGAGATCAAGGACTCTCCAACTCCCCATGTCCTGCCCGTGTGCAGGTGCACAAGAAGCTGGGGGGAGCACGGCCAGAGCACTGGACCCAAACTGGCCAGTGGAATATTCCAGATCATGTAACGTCATGCCCAGGATATAAAGGAGGGGTGGATGGGGAGGAGGGGGGTTCTCTCTCACTTCCAGGATTGCGACAGCAGGATCTTGGTATTTTGGGATCGCTGGCTGGGAACAGGCTGGGTATCAGTTGGCAGGTGGTGAGCGATCGCATTGTGCATTACCCCTTTGTACTTTCTATTATTGTTTCATTTTATTTCAATTATTAAACTGTTTTATCCCAACCTGTGAGTGTCCCTTTACCCCTCCAATTTTATTCCCCTCATCCCCCGGGCAGGGGAGGGTAAGGGAGCAGCTGTGTGGGGTTCAGCTGCTGGCCGTGTTCAAACCACAACCCAGGTGAAAGCCTGCACCTCTATTACAAAGGTGTGCAGTTATGGTTCCTTTCTTATAAAAGTAATTACCGCAGAAATGGTTCAGAGAAGGGGAATACAGGTGACCAAAGCCCTGAACTGGCTTCCATGCAAAGAAACACACTTAGCAAGCCAGGAGTCTTTAGCACAGAAAGAGCAGCAACATAGTAAAGGGTCTAAAAATTAAGTGACATGGACACAATGGATAAAGATTAAAATGAGCTGGTGCTCCTTTTGATACAAAGGAAGCATCAGCTGAAGCTAGCAGGAGCCAGTTCAAGTGACACAAAAGGAAGCAGTTCTTCACACGTCAGGTGGGTGGAAGTCCTTGCCAGTGCTGTGGACGCTGACGTTTTACCCCGAGGGGGAGACTGCGTAACTTCACGGAGAAATCCATTGAGGATTACTAAATTGATCTAGAAACCATGTCTGCCCCAGGAAGCCTCCGGAAGTGGTTATAAAAAGGCAACTGGGAAGTTTTGCACCAGTGTACCTTGTTCTTTCTCTTCCCTAAGCACTCACTTTCAATCACTGCCCTGAATAAGATGCTGGGCTAATACGACTTTTAGCCTGACAGTACAGGAACTTTAGGTGTTTCTTTTCCCACTTCCTCATCTTCATAGCAGTGCCATCCCCTTCTCCCAAACATTCAGTCCCGTGAAGAGCTGCTGCCTGTGAACAGAGACTTCGCTTCTGCACAACCGCTTCTAACCACTAGTTTACAGGAATACTGGTATTTCCCCACATTTCTAGATTGCTGTTTTAGCAAGATTCAACAGCAGCTTTGGCAAGGAACTAGAAAGGCAATTTTACAGAATATGGAAGTTAACGTGCTATGTAAGTTGAGACTAAGAGCCCAGTATAATACACATTCTACCCAGTCTAAGCTTATACTTCTTTTTGTTTTTCCACGTTAGGAAAATGGGTCTCTATTAAATTGTTTTAAGCTCTATGGAAAAAACCTCAAAATACTCAAAACACTCAAAACCCAGCCACACACACACACGTGTAAGTTGTTCTTTTAAAAAGTTAAATTGACAGTTTAGACTTTAAAAGTTAAGCATCTCTCATTTCATCACTGATTACTTGAGCAGTCACCACACTTGGCAAAGAGGCCCCCTCCAAAATAAAACATGACATTTCTTACAGTTTTACTGTATGGGGAGTTCCAAACATGCCCCATGAAACTGGTAAACTTCCTGTCACGATGTGACAGGATACTCTTGAAGCACATTTTTAAATGGGGAGGAGGGAAATAGGACACGAACAAACCACAACACCAAAGGGCTCTGTACCACACTGAAAAGTTGAAGTTTCGGGCGCAGCATAAGAAAGATCAGTTGGTTATTTTAAAGTACTCTTAAGATTGGCAAGAGGGTGTAGTGTCATTTAAGCTACTCAGACTGGCACTCTGTCCTTCTTTTGAAGATTCTAATTGCTACCAAATTTTCTAGCCTGCTGTCACAGACCAACTCTTTCTTTCAGGCTTGCTTCAACGGAAGACCTCGATTTAAAATGATGGAAACCGAATCTGGTGTACTCTGAAAGGTCTAAATGTGCAGAAACTGCCACATCTTTTTGGCACTCTGCTGGCAGGAAAGCCCCATGGAGTAGGCTGCCAGGAAAAAAAGGAGTAAACTGTTCTGAACTGAAGATGCAAAGGGACAACAGGAAAAAGCTTGGAGCTAATAAGTGGGAATTCTTAAGTCTCTCCCATCCCGCAGAGGTCTTTCTTTAATTGCATGTGTGTAACAAAAGAGGCATAATCTTACCGAATGACTCGTTTACAGGTAGATACGCCTTGACCACAAACACTTGGGATTCTTCAAAAATGTGTCCTCTTTTCCTGTTCAGCACACCATAGATCCCACCAACCACTTGTTCTGGGCACTATAAAAAAGAAAATTCTGTGGAGTTAGATGAAAGGAGATCATCACCACTTATTAAACACAGCCAGGCAGCATTAGACAATCCCTCTAGACAGCTCTCTTGATGTTTTTCACACGATGACTCCTCACTCAGAGAAATTTCTCTCCTGTAACAAGTGGCTTCACTCTCACTTCCAAGACATCTTTCAGAAGCTCTGCCTGCCTTCTCTGTCTCACTTGACTGCAAAGTTTCCAATTACTGTATATACTACAGACTATACCAGATTGTAGTTTACATAAACAAAGTGAGGCAAAGGTACATATGCTCAGTGAAGTACCTTTGGCAATCTTTGGGCACAAGAAAGCAGAGTCCTGTAGTGCTTTGTAATAAATGCATTTACTACAGGATGCAAATTTTATACAAACAGGATCTCACTGTACCTTATCCTAGAACTAACATGGCTGACAAGCATTCTGATAAAAACTGTACTTAGAAAAACACATTTGCTTAGAAACCTAACACTAAGGCTACAAAACTCCCCTGCTTTGTCACGATAGGTCTCACAAGTCAGAGGTGAAAAAATTCTCCATTTTGCAGTTTTGTCCTTACTTGCACTCATCTCCTTCAGCCCTCGGGGCTAAAACATTTTTTAAGCAACTGAGTTGGTAGATTTTCTGCCCACTGTAAGAGACAACTTGTAACTCCCCGAAACAAGGACTGAGAGAAGCATAAACAATGGCAAGAGACGAGACTCTCTATGGTCTCTTTATCTATGATGAAGATAAGGGCGGGGGGAACAGAGGCCCTCCGAGCCTTCCTGAGGAATGTCTCCAACACTTGCAAGCACCCTAAGACGAAACTATAGTCACAGGGTGGATAGTGAGGAGTCTGGACAACGCAGGCTTTGCGCTCAAGGAGCTGACAAGGCTGCCTGGATAGCAGAGGACAGGCTGGGGGAGGGAGCCCTCTGGAGACAGGACGGTTCTGCTCTGGGGTATCTTGTAAAGTTTCAGGGCCATCTGTCCGGTGAAAGACCTTTGCTTCATTATCCACAAAATGCGTATTACAGTTGACAACCCTAATGCCTAATGAAGATTAACAATATCATGGCAGTTACGACATCCTATGAAGCACCTTACCTCTCCTCACCTAATTAATATTAGGTTGACCTGGGGGAGAGACCCAAGGAAAGTGTGTGTAAATTGAGGGGGGGCAAGAATAACAACAGTGGAGTGAAGAAGAAAAGAAGTGGAATGAAGAAGCAGTGAAATGAGTGAAGACAATGGATGCATCCTCGATCCCTTGTCAAAGGGACCAACGCAGGAACCTGGACCAGGGATGTCTATCTCCACCCCCTCCTCTCTCTCTGTGTCTCCTCTTTTCTCTTTTCCCCCCTTTCCTTGTTATCATTAATGCAGAGCATATCATATCATTTGCCACAATTTGTGATATACTTAGGCAATTATTGTGTATCCAGTTAACACACTGTGGGAAATCAGTAACTGTTTATGTCTGGACTTTGAGACTTCTCTCACTGTTGTCCACTCTGTTGGGGATTTACACATCTAAGACACGTGTCTCCCTCTTCTGAGTGGGATGTGACACCCACCACCCAGCACTGTAGTCTGGAATTCATTTTTAAAGCAGGTTTTAAATCTTCCAATTCCTTTTAAGACAGTTAAGACAAACTGGCATGTCAATAGCTGTACCTAGCGATAAATAAATATTTTTAGCATGGAATATATTTTCCAGGTTATTTTATGAAAGAATTTAATTTTAAAAGAAAAAACAGCTATTCAAAGGACAGACGTTAATGTTTAAACAGCTCAAAAAAAGCTTATTAAAAAAAATATCCTTGCTGCTCTTTCTATTTAGGATGCCCATTATTCTCTTGAATGTTTAGAGTGACAGAAAGAAAGGAGGAGAAAACAAACCCCAAATCCTAACTTTTCCGCAGGTACTGGCAATTCATAAAGAACAGTATAATTCACCTCTATATTCTTCTGTTTCCATTTAACCTTTCCCTAACTTTGGAATGAAAAACCTCTTTTCAAACTAAGTCTCTGCATCACTGACCTAAAGGACACAGAACAGAGCTATCATGGTTTCTTGGAAGAGAATGTGGAAACACGATTATATATCTGTCTGTTGCATCTCTGTTGTTGTCAGTGTTAGGTTAACAGTTGGACTCGATGGTCTTAAGGGTCTTTTCCAGCCTAAACGATTCTGTGATTCTATGATATTGTATATAATATCCCATTGCCTACCTGTATTTCTACCAGATAGATGGGCTCCATAAGCCTGGGTTGTGCCGTAAGAGAAGAGGCATAGAGAACCCTCCTTGCAGTAGGGATGATTTGCCCACCACCACGGTGAATAGCATCAGCGTGCAGAGTGACATCATGGATATCAAAACGAACACCTCTCATGTTCTCCTCACACAAGACACCCTGAAGTATTAAAAGGGGAAAAACAGAGGTTTGATACTACTCGGGAGTTTTCAAGATAGGAACTTTCACTTAGCAGGATTCTAGCCTGATTTAAGTCATGCTGGTGCTGAACAGCTCTGTTTGGACCAAGGCATCGTTCACCATACACGCAGCAACGTCTTTCTAGGAAGGACTCAAATGCTCCTCTAGCATGTGAGAACTCGCACTCGGAACAAATGTTAAAATACCCACAGACAACAACGTGTTCATTACATAGGTTGAGTGACATAATTTCCCCAGTGGGGACAAACTACAACTAGCTCACTACCCTCTTATCAGTTATTGACAGTTTCTGAAGATTTCACGTGAACAGAGCTCAGATACATTTCAGTAACACAAGATACAAGTACAACATACAGAACTACACTTACCTCTTTTCTAGCCCACTGGAAACCAGCAACAACACTGTCTTTGATTTCATTTAGATACTTGGACGCCTTTTGTGATGTCAACTAAAATATTTGGACCGGTATCATCAGGCCCAAAGCACCAAATCTTACAAGCCTCAGACACACCCCACTCGTATTTCTCCGCCAGGTAATGCGCACGCTGTTTCAATTCTTGACGGGAACTGACTTCCCCTTTGTCTATGGTCTCTGCCAGGCCATCAGGAAAGGGTCGAGCTGTCATATACAGCCTGTTGTGTTTGTTGGGAGATTTGGATAAGCACACCTGGCTTGACTCTTCACCAACTGTCTCACGGTAAGATACAACTGGGTCTGATTTCTGTCAAGCAGATCAAAGACAAAGAAATTCCCAAGTAGGAAGCTGATCATTTCCACCACCAATCAAATGCCATTCAATAAACTGTGTCTTCCCCTCCTAAGGCAGTGTGTTAATGCCAGCTTCACTCAGTCATTCAGGCAAGCTCCACTAGCTTCATCAGGAGAAACAATGTTTTTGGTAGCACATCTATGGTTACCATCATTGTTCAAATCAGTTTTCCTGTTCACTGGATTTCCTTCACACCTCTGTCTTAATTCTAAGCAATTTCAATGAACTAATAAAGAATTCCTTTTATTACTTAATCGGTTGGTCTCCTAAAAAGTTTCAAATTGCTTTAAGGAAGTTGCTCTAAGAAACCCAACAACAGCAGATTAAGATGATTATTTTCAAAGGTTAATATTTAGTCATATTCCATACACTGCAGTCCACAAAGATTCCTGAATACCTTAACTGGAATACAAGCATGATCTTCTTCCAGATCTTTAAGGCAAATTTCTAGATGCAGCTCCCCTGCTCCAGCAATGATGTGTTCACCAGACTCTTCAATAATACACTAGAAGAGGAAAGAGTAGGGAGTAAACATTGTAAGAATTTATTAGTATTAACAGAAAAACACACACACTAAATAAGAAAAGTGTCAGATCCCAAAACCGCTCAACCCCAAGTATTCACACAATTTAACATATCTCTATATTGTTTCCAGAAGTGATCCAGCATAGATCTCTTCACCAACAAAACTGGGTACTCTCACATTAAACATAGTTCCTGTCCTACTGAGGTATCTGAACATTAAAAAAAGTGTAAGAGAAAGTACTGCTCAAAACCCAACACTAACTGCTGCAGAGTTTGTGTTCCTCCTCAGGATCTTCCTATCCAAATGCTGACTGAACTTAGCCCTGTTTATCTTGTGTTAGCTCATACAATCACAACTGAAAACTGTTTTGAGCCTGCAGCCATGCCATTAGATCACATAAATTGCTCTCTGTGAATAAAGCTGAATGCTGCAAACCCATAGCTCTACAGCTAAACACTCACCTGAACCATAGGATCAGACTTGGCAAGACGCTTTAGACCTTCAACTAGTTTTGGTAGATCAGCAGGGTTTTTGCTTCAACAGCAACACGTACAACTGGACTAACACTAAATTTCATCACTCTCATGTTGTGGGCATGTTCAAAGGTGGTAATGGTACCCGTCTTCACCAAAAACTGGTCAACACCAACTAGACCAACAATGTTGCCACAAGGTACATCCTCAATGGGCTCAACATAACGACCCATCATCAAAATGGTTCTACAAAGACAGAGGATGAGCAACAAGCCTTGAATACCTGTTTTATCCCCAGTATTTCCAAAAAGCTAAGCCTTTTCTCACAAAGGAAAATTGCCTACTATTTGCCTATAATCCCTCTGGATTACTGATTTTATTAACCAGGAAAAGAAGACTCTTACAAAGAAATATGATCTTCATTTCATTAGGATTCCAGAAACTAAAAGCAAGTATTTGTTTTTACATGCATTGCTATTCCAAACAAATATACTATTTCCATCTACCTTTGAATGGGTTTTAGGTAAAGATCTTCTTTTTTGCCAGGTGTGTAGTTTGGCCCCATAATTCGCACTTTCTGCCCAGTAGAAACAATACTAGAGAAGACTCGCCTAAAGGCATAGAAACGCGCCTTATCAGAGGTGGGGACCATTTTAGAAATATACATCATCAGAGGGCCTTTGGGATCACAGTTTTTGACACCTGCAATGAAATACGTAGCTGCATCAGACACATTTTCTGTTAGACTTCAAAACTTAGAACTATATATGTATGATTCCCAAAATGCCGTGAACCTTACTAACAGCTCCTCTTTTTTTCATTTAATAAAGGACAAAGGTGTGCTGACAGATGAATTATAGCCATGGTAGCTTTCAAAGATTCTTTGTTAAGGTAACAAATCATCACCGTTGTTGTTTCTTTCAATACTGAGACCTCTGTTAGTATTTATTCCCTGCTTGCCCAAGCTTCCCTCTTCTGGTAGCAGGGTCCATGGTATCAGTAAACCTGTACCAACGTGACCTAGTCCGAGGAGAAATTTTGAATAGGGGAATTTAAAGATCCCCTGTAATCCATTAGAATCCAGAAGACAAAATACAGCGCTAGAAATGTGCATCCTCAGTGATCATATGGATGATATGGTCAGAAGCAGGATGTCTAACCAGAAGACCTGTTCTGGCTTTGCGAGAAAGAGTTAACAGTTTATAAACACACGTGCCATAGAATCATAGAATGGTTTGAGCCATCACAGATAAGCTTCTCTTGAATGGACTTGAAAATTACTTCAAATATGATTTATTTATTTCAACATTTGTGGATTTCTGAGGGAAGTGACAAATCTACACAAATCCAAAAAATGCAAATCCTCTTGAAAGTACTCAAGTTGATGATCATATTACAGATGAATTCTTCAAAACTTAACTCCTTCCTATCAATGTCAGACCAACAGCCCTGTATCAGATTCAGATTCAGCTATTTGCTCTTTATCTAGTCATGATCTCAGCCACACCTTCAGATAACTCAGAAATGGTTTCATTTTTTACCAGATTTTCATCCTTCACCTTGAAGATTGAGAGTGAATCAGAGAACAGTAACAACATGTCAGGCTCTAGGCGACACGTTAGAAGTCTTCAAAAGCAGAGGATCTTATTATGATTCTGACTGTGACTAAGGAGGAACCACAGGATTCAGTAGGAGACCATAATCAAAGCTGCAGAGAGAATGAGGGTAATGAACTTGCTGCTCCATCTGTCTCTTACAGTATATCCAAAGGCTGGTACATACCATATTCCTGCTCATCTCAACCGCATGTTCTCTGAATCTAAAATAAATACAATGTGGTTTCACACACATCAGCATCCAGCATATAAGAATATAAAGCAAGTTTTATGTGTAGTACCCCAAGGCTTTTCCTTTGCTTTCTCACTTTTTATAATACCCTGCTCTAACAGAGTCTCAAATTAGTAATTATCATTATAACATGGAAACTTAATCCAAATTAATTTTAGGCAGTTTTACTCATCTGTGCACTAGGGGTGCTGTATTTTTGACAGTGCTGGTAAGCTGGGAAAGTTTTTTTACCCATAGCAGCTTCATCATCAGGTGGCCCCTCATAAAGAAGTTCACAGCGGTATTTTTGCGCTGTTACAGGGGAAGGTAGGTGAATGGTGATCATTTGAAGCAAGGCATCTCCAGCAGGCAGCCAGCGGTACATCACAGCCTAGGGACCCAAAATTCACAATGTAATTAAAACTTGTTTCAACAAACATAATAACTAACCCCCAAATAAACCTTCTGGATAGCATGTAGAAGACTACACCTAGGGGTGCGATGTAAAAAGTCATGACAACCATTTAAAATTTCTTTATAACTACTTAAGTCTTGTTAAAAGCGAGGAGTAAAATACTTCTCTAGAACAAGCAATTTGAACATAACTGTATGTTTGAATTACTGCAAGCACTCCTTGCAGTCTCTTTTTCCTTGGGCTAGGGACTTACAGTTCAACAGAAAGGTTAGGATTCTTGGATTGTATTAAGCTCCTGACATAAATGTCCTTCTTCTCTGATGACAACTGGTTACAATAGTAGAGAGAAAAAGGTCCATGAATAGTCATATTTTATGGCTATATCTTTCATATATGGAAGATAAAACTAAACCCAAATGTTTTATTAAATCACTGGCCACTTGCCACAGTGATGTGGTTGGATTTCCCTTCTCCAGTGACTACTTCAGGAAGTTTCCACATGTATCCCCTGGGCTCCCTTTTCACGTGGGTTTTAACATACCTGAGGAGAACACAAGTTAGCACAGGAACCGGACAGTTTCTTGAAGTCTCTGCTCTTAACATTCAGTGCTGCATAGAAAGTGATCATGTGCTTTCAGACATTACTCTTCAAAAGGTAGGCCAGAATTTGGCAATGTTCTTGAATATGTTGGAATTTGTGAGAGCCAACCAGAAACCATGTTTCTGATTACACAGCCACAGCATACATGTGTGGCAACCAAAACTTTGTATTAGCACTGCATTTACACCTCAGGAAGAGGGAGGGAGGCAGTATTGGGGTTTTTTTCAGGCATGAAACAAAAATTTTCTCCCTTTTCTTAAATCAAAACAGGTATGCCTTTTGTATGCTGCAACACACTTAAGTCCTGCTATCTCTCTAGCAAATTCAGTGCAATACCTTACCAAGCACCTTATTTCAAATCATGACATTCCTGACTCACAAATTAACTACTGATCAGATTATAAAAAGACAATTAATATAAGTTTCTGTGGATTTTAGAAAGACTTGCAAGACTGTTCTCATTACACAGCTCAAGGGTAAGAAATGCTACCACACTGGCAATTCTAATGAAGTAGAAAGGCCAAGTTACCTTAAGAAGTGGTTTTCCCTCTTTATCTCGATCTTCAATGTCTAGCTTGATATCAAGTTTCTCTATCAGTTTGGCTGTCTCTTCCTTCTTAAAATTCATAATGGCATCAAAGATCTGAAACATGTTTGTAGTGACCAGAGTAAGTAATATAACAGAGACAGGTTTTGCTTGCCATTTATCTTAAACATGTTGTACATCTGAAAACCCTTTGGTTTCTCTGTTCTGGGCTTTTGTTTGAGAAACTTTTCTAGTCTCTACAGAAGGTATGGACCTACTTTCTAAGACGAATGGCTTTCCTAAGAGCTAACCTGCTAAACTAAAAAATGTCTCCCCTTAAGCCCTTGCAATCAAATCAAGACACAGTTTGCTTTACCTTAAAGACAGGATCCAGAACGAGCTGGCAAAATGTCCTTGGCAACTTCTTTCCATTTGGGCTAGTGGCTGATTTGCTGAATTTTCCAGTTGCTGGATCAAAATATCTAAAGAAGATGTTTATTTTTACTCATGCAGTTTGAACCTACGAAGTATCCACTTTTCCTGCAAATTTCCACTTAGTTATTTTTAAAAGCAAACTTTACAAAGTTTCACATTTAGGCAGAGATTAAAATAGCAGAAGAGTGGCTAATCCTTATTTGAATGTAGTAATAACTGTTAGAGGTTTGGGGAGGCAAAGGGAGGCTTTTTGTTTGCTTAGGTTGTTGAGGTTTTTTACTACACTTAAAAACAGACTTCGGTGTGCATTTTTAGGCTTTTACAGGGAACTAGGCACTATAAGCAAACCTGTTGCCAAGAATTCTTTTACTCCACCCTGTTATCTATAGCTGTCTTTCGAAGCATTGCTAACATCATTTAAATACCATACAAGACAGATCTTGGGAGACCCTATGAGCTAAATGAGTCAAGGTAGGTTAATTTATTATAAGGCATCAGAAGACAAGCAAATATATTGACCTTTCACACATGTATAAAGCATTCAGTTAACAGCAAGTTGTGTACACATCTAATAGGAAATGAACTCCATTGTTTATGAGATACAATTTAAGGTTCATTAAATTCAAAGAAACACTCACTGGTATCAAAAGACTGGATATGGTCCATAATCTTGTGTTGTGTGTTAGTTTTACCTGTGCAGTTCAATAAAAGCATTTATGTTCTGAGAGTGAATCTTCTCTCTCTGCTCTTACGGAGCAGGTTATCAGAACTTGCCACAGAAGGCACATACAGCATATCTGCACTACAAGCAACTGCCTTTTCCAGATACAGAAATATTTTTGTTGTAAGAGTTACAATGTTATGTCTCTAACTAGCTTCCTAAGCTGCCTATGAAAGCACAAACTCAAGACACACTGGTATGCATCACTGATATTCTTGGAGTGCTACTGTGGTATCTAAGCATATATCTACATTCATTCCATGTGTACTGTGTCACTTACTTATCACCTCAGAGTTTTTTCATCATCTCTTCCACTTTCTTGGAATGCTCAGCTGGAGGGAGTTGCGCTTTTTCACCTTTGGCAGCAAATTTGGTTACATACATCTCAGCAAACTGCTTCAGGGTAAACGTCCAACCATGCAGACCGGAGCCAAACCCGACAGTACTGATAACTGGATCAATCTTTGAAGGGGGGAAAAAAGTGAATGCATTTCACAAAACAGTGATTTGAAATGTATGAATTGCTTTCAATGACAGGTAGGATCAGTAAAGATCCCAAATATTTTCTGAAACATAGAACAAGGAAGTATTTCCCCTAAAATGGGTCTATTAAGTATTACTTCGAAGCAAGAACCTTACTTTGTCCCACACAGTGGGAATACTTATAACAAAGGCTAAAATAAAAACTCCAGAAATATATTTGTAAAGTGCTAAGTAGGATTTGGAGGATTATGACTTAATTAAGAGTATTAGCTGAATTGTTAGTGGACTTTCTCTGGAAATTGAAATATAGGTGGTTCATTCCTGCCACACAGATAAAACTGGTCTGACTTAAGAATGGCCGAGATTCACGGAATATAAGAATCGGAATACAATCCTAGCCAAGGTCCTTTGTTCCAGTAACTAGATTAAGCTGCAGTCAATTTTAGCCATAAAACAAGCTAGTACAGGACAGTCACATTTAAACAATGGGAACCAGGTCTGGAAACTCTGGTGAGAACATCTGTTTTGTAGATATTTGGTGGAAAAAATAATATCTGAAGCAGCCTTATTCTGACAATTCCTTACTCTAACAGCTGGACCACCAGAGAAGACCTGCAGTTGAGTTTGTTTTCTTGTTTTACAATTCTCAGCTACAATATAGGAAATACGATTTGCCCTTCTAGTTTCAAACCATCCTTCCAGAGATATCCAGCATATTATGATGTAATTGCTGGTAGAATAACAGACACCTGCATCTTCAGATCAGAAAAGAGCAAATGAAATGTCTTATCAGTCAGGAACAGCAATAAGTCCATATTTCTTGTCGTGTAAGTGACATAAGCAGCAAAGTCAGGCACAGAAAGGTAATCTTCTTGTTTCTGGTCTTTTGCCTTAAATTTCAAACCATAGTTTCCCTTCAGCAGTTTGCCCCAGGCAAATGTCTGACATTTGATGTTTGAATGACACTGAGCAACTGGCTTGAGGTTACACATTTTGTTAGTGAGAAATTATCACTGCAGGATGATCTGCTCTGTGAATTCTCCCCTCTCTCCTAGTTGCTTTCACTCCCCAGTTGGTTAGTCTAAATAATATCCCCGAAAGAAAAAGTATGAAACAGTGGGGGTGGAAAGGGACCGAAGAACAGCTCCTTCAGGGTGGCCAGAGATCTTTACTGCCACAAATGCATGCAATTGTTTCATCTCAAGGCTGGTATTCTCCAAAATAGGATTTCAACCACAGCAAAGTTTTAAAGTTTTCTTTACCATAATATTACCCATTGGTCCAGTTTCACCTTCTCCATAGGTGGAAATGATGACATTGACATTTTCCACAATACGCTGACGTGTCTGGTAAAGTTCCTCAGGCTCCAGCTGCAATTCCAGCAATGCACGATCCATTTTATTCATCATCAGTACTGGTTTGATATGTTCTGCAATAGCCTGCTGCAGAACAGTCTCTGTCTGTACACAGACCCCTTAAATATAAGCACAGTTAAAACATGCCTTATATACAAGGGCAAGATCTCTAATGTACTTTGTACAGTGGCGACCGGGAAATTCAAACTGGGAATTTGATGGTAGTCTCCGTGCTCCCTGAAACCGTCATTACTCAGTTGCATGCATTGCTCCATTTTCTAACTGAAGGAGGAAAAGAATGACAGGCAGCTCCACTCCCTAGGAATTTACTGAAAGATTCCCTTTATTTCCTCAGTCACTTTCCATTCAAATCACAAGCTGGATACAAAGTGGGTATCATCCACTAGGCTACAGGAAAGGCCATGGGCTAAGAACTGCAAATCAGAATTCATACCATTAGGAGTTAAACTTTCAGAGAAAGAAGATTCTTGCATCACTCATGATTTTTTTTTTTTCTTAAGAGGAAGAAAATAAAATACACTGAGGTCTTTCTAATTAGAAGAGCATGCTTACCTGAAACACAGTCAACCACAACAAGTGCACCATCAGTGACACGGAGAGCTGCTGTAACCTCAGAGGAGAAATCAACATGTCCAGGGGAGTCTATTAAGTTAATAAGAAAACCCGAACCATTCCTACACTGTTTGATGAAGGCCAAGTCGTTGTCTGAGAGTTCATAATACATAGAAATTGCCCTGTAAGAGAAGAAAATTAATTTAAAAATTTAATAATGTTTCATAATTTGATGATTTTAAAATCTTCACTGGTCAGGCAGCTATACCTGCTCTATTACCGTGCCAATATTTCTTGATGTATTTAAACGAAAAACCACAAGACGACTTCAATATTTCAATTTCTAAAGTTCTTAGGATCTAAAATTCTGCTTTGGGTGTAACTAATTTTAATTCTTATGCAAAATCAGCACCTCAAGATAGTAGTCACAGCATATCACTGTCCGACACTTATAGGGTCATGCTCCAAATCACTTTACAACTTATTGACTTTGCAGTTGCAGACTCAAAGACGGGATAATAATAAGAAGACATGGCCCACCACAGTGGCTTGGGGGACCAGGTTATTAGTGTGTAAGCAATTCAGTAAAAACAAAGGTTACTACTAAGAATCTTTCTGAACGCATCTTCCTCCATAGTGAGAAGCAGGTAAGAATGGTCGCTAGATGCCACTTAGAAGCTTTACTCCAACACTGCCCAGATTGTACTCTGACGACTGTGAACTTCTGCTCTGTAATGCACAGCTTGATTCACATGTCAACTTAAAAAAACCCTGACAAGATGCTAAGCTGTGAGCAAACCACTTATCTGTCTTCAGGTTAAAACAAAAAAAAAAAGAGAAAGATACAAACAAATTCTTATGTAGACTTGATTGTGATACATCTTTCCTGCTCATCTTTCCGCGTGTCTGTGAATCGTGTTTCTCCGGCTCTGGCTGAAGTAATGATGCCTGCTTTACACACCAACGAATCTGTCAAGGTTGATTTCCCATGATCAACATGAGCAATGACAGACATATTCCTAATATTGGACTTCTTGTCCATGACTGCTTGGATCTGGTCTACTGTGAAATTCACCTGGATGGGGAGGGGAAAAAAAAAAAGAAAAACAAGTATTACTTCCTCTTAAAGTATACAAATGTTTATGTGAAATTTTAAACTTTTACTATTTGTTATTAAATTCACAATCTAAGGAAGAAATTACGTTGTTCATACTTTTAAGCTTAGTATTACAAACAGTTGTTCACATTTTTGGCATGTTTCTGTAAGCATGAAGAGCGGAGCCATAACTTAAAACAGCTCAGCTTTCGTATCACAAAATGTCAACTACCACAAAAATGAAGAATCCACCTGTGGAGACAGAACAGCTCCCTATCAAATGTTACCGGAGGGTTAGTGAACACAACTGCAAGCTACAGCTCTCATCAGAGCTTCCACACACATCCTTCTCCTCTCCTCCCACCACTGCCCTTCACTTTGCCAAGTCCTCTTCCCACACCAGCTCTCCATCTCCCCAGGCTTTTCAGGTGAGCCACTCTTCCCCGTTTCCAGACGAGGCTGGGTCTTCTCCTTTTGTAGCCAATATGCCAGCTCTAGAAACTGGTGGGCCAGCTCAGTCAAAAACCTCTTTGAAAACTTAACTACCAAAAAGCAACATTTTTGGAGCCCCCTCTCACAAATAATATCACAGAAATTCTTCTCATTTACATACTTCTATTTCTTGCTAAGAACAATTCCCCTCCTTCAATTTGCAGAATTAAAAAATAATCTTGACCCTCAGAAGCCCTGGTAATTATGTATTAAACACATGACAACTTTGCAAAGGAAGCTGAGATCTTACTCATCTCGGTCTATCTCATTCTGCAATGAATTTTAGACTGGCTCTTAGGAAGTATTTCTTTGCAGAAGGGGTTGTTGGGCGTTGGAATGGGCTGCCCAGGGCAGGGGGGGAGTCCCCATCCCTGGAGGGGTTGAAGAGTCGGGTTGACCCAGCGCTGAGGGATGTGGTGGAGTTGGGATCTGTCAGTGCTAGGTTAACGGTTGGGCTAGATGATCTTCAAGGTCCTTTCCAACCTAGATGATTCTGTGATTCTGTGAGAGTCACCTGTATGTCACAGGAGTGCAATTAACATGGCTATTCTTGCAAATCCCTTTAATGCATGAAGTGCTTCATAGGGACATGGAAAAAGACAGAACTAGGAGGAAAAAAATGATGGAGGATATTAAACAAGCAAACACAAAAACCAAGTATCACATCAGTAGTTTATACTAGTTGCTCAAGTGAAGAAAAACGTACTATTCGAAACACTTAAATAGGTTCCTCATCTGTGTTTGAGTTGCAAAAGACACAGAAATAATGAAACATGCATTTCCATTGCTACACCAACAAAGGTTTCTAACACAGTCTGGGTCTTAATGAGTGCATCTGAACACAGGGAACCTGGCTTCTTGCAAGGACAAGCCATTACTTAAATAAAAATAATCCAACCCAGCTCAGAATATAATTAAAGGTAGAAGACAAAATGGGGTTTTTTTACATGAACAGATACACTTGATATATAACTTATTACTGCATATTTCCATACTAACTTTGAATCTTCAGTTCAACTATTTCATTGTACATTTTCTCAAGAAAAGCCTTATTAAAAAAAGGAGTATTTAATTAAAATAGCCAAGTTCTTTTTAGAGATGAGAAATACGCAAACTAAGCAGCAGCCTGGCCTCTTCCCCCCAAGAAGTATTATAAATAATACTCTCCCCTACATTTATAGTTTATTTCCTGCCTCAAAGACTGCAATGCAGAAAACAACCAACCCACCCCCTTTTTTTTTCTGCTGAAATTTTTAGAGTATGCTTACGGTTTTGTCAGTGATCCACCTCAAATGAAGGCACTTCACATCTGACTTTGTTCCGTTACATTATTCTTCAGTTTAATAAAAACCAATTATATTTCTTTTCTAGAATGTTCTGAGGTGTCCTGGCCTCCACAGCAAAATTTCTTCTGGAGAACTTGAAATCTTTCTTTTCCACTTAGAGAAAATAGCACCACTACTTTTCTTTTCTACTTTTATCATTTTCCCTGTTTTTAAATTATTTCGCTAAAAAAACCCACCAGTACTTAGTGAGAATTAAGTATAGTGCTAGAGCTGTGCTATATACACTTATTTCATAAATGTAAATAAATACTTAAGTGTTGACATGTGTGTACCTATGTGCTCTTTGTATTAGCCAATTACACATTTCCTTAGTGGAACAAGGGAAATTTAGTTCTGATAAATATTTAACTAGTACAGATACCACATTTTGAACTGAAAACTGTATTTTATTCCATTGCCTCCAAGTTTCCAATACATTTATATACACAGGCTACGTTGTAGGTTTCTTTCAGGGCAAGGAACAGAGATGACTGTAATAGTTTATTTCTTCCTCATATTTTAAGCACACAGGCTTCCTATGCACGTCCATTTTCATTAATTCTAAATGTAAACTTCATGCACGTGTTCCTCTGACAGGACTGGATGTTCTCCTACGTGCTGTTGAAGCTATTTAGTCTGAGAAAGGATGGTACTGGAGGTGTAAAACCTTGATTTGTGCCTAAAAACAATGGAGCCTTACTCTGCAGCTGGGATAATTATGTCCCACTGCTACAGAATTAGAATGAAAACAGGTACACGGAGTGACGAGTGACGGTTATACAGGACATGGATGTAGAATGTTAGTTTGATGGGTTTAGTTGCTTGGTGTTTCAAGAAGTCATTACTACATTACTATTACTTTGTGGTGGAGCTGGAGCAGCTTGAGTTTGAGATGGAAAAGAATCACTACATCACAGTGAAGGAAAGGAGAGCCAACAAGCACAGTGAGAGAAGAGCAGGGTCAGGCAGTACTGGGGTGGGAGGTGGGGGTAAGGCAAAGGACAAGGGACATCTACGACCAAGTTTAAGGGATTTGACAGACTGTGGGACCCAAAGATCTAGTGTTACACCTTCAAAAGAAGTCATCACACTCAAGGAAGTAAAGAGGCAGGCCTCCGTAAGCGACCTCACAGCTTCTGCTGGTAAGTCTCATGGCAAGTCAATGCCAACAACACGATGATATTTGTATTTCAAACTTTGTCCTTTTGCTCAACTACAAGACTGCATCCTTCCGCAGAAACCAAAGGTCTGTTGTCTTAGGCATTACTGTGTTAGTACTTTTTGCCAGGCCTACAACAATACAATGCACCTGGGCATGAAGATTTCAGCCCATAGGAAGTTAATACTGAGAGCCAAGTTTAGGTAACTGGCACTCCTTTATTATTGTTTGGTTCAGCCCTTGGCCTAAATGAGTATTTTTAAGAGCTTAACACTGCTAGCTCACTTTTAATTCACTTTCTTATATCGTAGCAACTGTTCTTGTTAATATAACTGAGTAAACCATTCTTAAGTTTCTGCTAATTATCTTGTTAATAAAACATAGTCTATTATAAAAGATAAAGAGTTCAATTCAAGCATCAATATTAATGTCTTACCAGGCCTTCCGGCAGGAACTTCAGGATTATGCATTAATAAATGCTATCCACTTCCAAACATTTTATTTATCATTTCATTTACACAAATGCCAAAACAGAGTTGACCATATGTGCTGTTCTGTAAAAGAGACGCACTTGCATCACAATTTTTTGGTCATAAACACAATTGAAAACACAAAGCCAGATTAAAAATTAATAGTAATTTTAATCCTAAATGGTTTTCATTAAAGTTAGAGTTTCTGTTCTGCAGTGACAGACAGCAACGAGATTATTTTGCTATGAAATGCTTGCTGCAGAGGGGTTAAGGTCTCCTGTGTGCAACAGCAAGCAAAAAATGAAGATGAAAGCGGTACTTGTAAAAGGGAGAAACATCACTGCTTTATTACAAGCAGAACATCGATTTTGCCAAAACCCTCAAGTTTCACAGCCACTACAGCCAGACAATAACCTTGCTCCTTTTAACTACTGCATTACATCATTTGGGTAGCCCATACTGCAGTGTTGCTTATCCTTGGCTATCAGTAACACCTTCAGGTTAGACTGCCTTCCTCTTCTGCAGAGCATCTCTTTCTCTTAACGATGTTCAAATTCTTATTGTAACGAATCATTACATAGCTTCAAATCAGAAATACATATTCTAAAAACAAACTAAAATGAAATCACACATTGAAGCTGACATAGGTAACCAGAATGGCCATTTCAGTAAACAATAATACAAGGAAAGATTACAAGACTAGGAAATAAAAAAAAGTGTTCCGATAGCATTAATCATCAAGAAATACAAAGGTGAACAAGCATCTGCTCATCACAGAAACAGGCTAGTAAATTCTGATTCACTAGAATTAAAGAAAGAGACTCAAAACAGGTGAAACACATTACCAGAACTGCAGTGATTTAAAATAATGGGACAGGCTTCCTAAGGGGAAGAATAAATTAAGACTAAACCAACACAACCCGTCCTCCAGCGTTTCTAAGATTGATTTCCTTGAGAAAATGCTGCTGAGCTGGTTCAGGTCAGACCATCCTTCCTCAAAATCGGTGCAGTGCAGCACTGTATAATACATGTATTCACAGCTATGCATAGCCCTTCCCAAGCCCCACTGGAAGCAATGCTTTTATCTCCTAGCGTTATAAACACTGATGATCAGGATTTAACCCCAAAGCTTACACTTGAATTCACTACACATGGTGGTAGGCAAAACGTACAGGAATGTTCAAATCCGTGACCTACACGGACAAGGTGCGCTCCCCATACCTGAGGAAGGAGGAGAAAGAGAGAAGCAGCAGCACCCTCCCTACTCGTGCGCATTGCAACCTTCCAATAAAAGAGCACGAGGGGGGGATAAAAACAAATAAAAGAAGCCCAGCGGTGCCCCTGTCCCACAGCCCCCGGGCGGAAAAGGACGCGGCCAGAACCGCCTCAGCGCTACCGGCCGCCACCGCCTCCTCCCCGGGTTCCTGTCAGCATCGGGAGGGCGGGAACCGCCTCCCCCCCCCCCGCCTCAGCCAGCCCTCAGAGCTGAGAGAGGATAAGGAGAACCTGCTGAAAAGCCTCATGCTCCGGCGAGGGCCAGGTGGGCGGCTCCGACCCGCCACCCTTGTCCCTGCCCGCCAGGCTGACAGGCAGTGCTGTGAGAGGAAAATGGCCGCCGCGGCGCCAGCAGCCGCCCGCTGGGAAGGCGCGGGCAGAGCCCCGCTGCCTCAGGGCACGGCTGTGGGTTGGTGGCTTGGCCGCCCCGCGGGAGCACTCACCATCGTGGCGGATGGCTCCGGTCCCACCTGCCGCCGCCACCGCCGCCGCCGCCTCAGCCGGGCTGCGGGAGGTGGGAACGAGCCGCGATCAGCTGTTGCCGGGGCTTGAGCATCCCCCTCCCCGCCCCGCTTCCCTCACCGAGGGCTCGGTGCTGAGAGGCGGGCGGCTTCCCCTCAGGGCGGCGGGGCTTGGCCGCCGCCTGCTCCCGCGACGACCCTTCCCCGGAGGGGAGCTGCCCGCTCCCGCGGCGAGCCCCCCGGAGCTCTCTCCCAGCGGTGGCCGGCACCCCTAACGCCGCCATGACCCCCCACCCTCAGCCATCGCCCGGCCCCTCAGAGGGGCGGCGGCGGCTCCCGGGGGTAGTGGGAGAGGACGGGCACCCCCGCCCGCACGGCGGGTTTGGGGCTCATTAATCCTCCCGTGACAGAGTCCCGACTCGCGCCATCGCGACAGTTCCCTGTCCCTCACTCAGGCCCCGTCAGCGCCCGGGGAAAGGCGCGGCGGAGCCCGTCCTTCCCCTCAGCGAGGCCGGCGGCGGGTGCCGGGGCGGCCGCGGTGTGGGCGGCTCGGGGGCGGCCGGCACCGCCTCGGTAGGTTTTTCCCTCTCGGGATGCTCAGCGACAGCGCGACTGGTTTGATGTCTTGCTTTGAGCAGGCAGGTGCCACAACCTCTCATTAGTTACTTTTAAGAATAGGTTAAATGACTGATCGGTTCCCTGTTGAAACGCGAAGATGACATCGCGTCCTTTCTAAAAAATAACTCGCTGTCATGAACGACACTGAAGTAATAACAGCGCTTCGCATTTTTAATACAGACTTTCACCCGAAACCGTCTTTCAGAAATATTAGGTAATTAAGTTGTCAAGCGCGGAGTGAGCGCATGGATGTCTTCACTGAAAGCACCGACTCCTGGGATCAAACTAAAGGAAAATTTAAACAGTAATACTTCCCAAGAATTGAAGATCAGAAAAGAAGAATATCAAATCAAACTATTATGCAAGCATATTATTATAAATAAAGCCCTTATGAGTGGAATAAATGGCTGTATCAGCCATACAGCATGAACAGTCCCTTTCAGAGGGGGCATGCCTCAGGCATGGAAAAACACTGACCTATTACTTCTACCAGAGCTTCTGCTCAAGGAGAACTTGCAGGATTTTACTCAATTAGCTAAAGTTTAATACAATCAAATACATTTAAGACATCAAAATAACAAGAGCAAGCACTCAGCAAGGAGCAGAAGGTGTGAATGTGATTTAGGAAATTCTGGCCTTTTATTAAACAGTGGTAATAAATGGCCCACGGAAGTTCAGAATTACATGTTGCCTCAGAGGCATTGCTCATTTTATTAAAGAGCAGGTATTAGCTGCACTCAAAGTGGTACTGTAACAGAGGAAAACCTGGATCTGAGAGCTCCAGACCTTCAGCCAGAAGCTTAGAACTTTGTATTGAATAGGCTGTAAGCCCAATGCCTGTGCTGCCTTGTCAGTACCTGTATTCAAAACAAAACAGTCTATTTGACCAATGTCCTTTACGTGGCCAGGAAAGAAAAAGGCTGAAAGCTTCTTGCCATTCAGCCCCTGTGACGTTACACGTGCTGTTTTATTTATCTCTTTTCGTGGAACAAGAGGAAATGTTCACCAGATACTTTGCTGGCAAACTTTTTCTACCCAAAGGCTCATTTTTCTTTTATCATATCTTTGCTTATGAAGCAGACATCAAATAGCTTCCTTTAATCAAGCTAGTTGTGTCACAACAGAGCAAAAGCACTGTTGTTTTGTTCTGAAGATCTGGTCAGCACTTGTATGGACTTCCTTATGCAGACAGCGGCAGCTCTAAGCGCGGTTCTCTGTCAACGTGGAGAGCTCTTTCTGAAGACCTGATGGCTGGTTACAAAACCAGCTTTTCCTTGTGTCTGCGTGCGTGCACACACACAATTTTAGGACCGTTTTGCACAGCCATGCTCCTATAAATATAATTGAAATTAAATTTATTTTCCTCTGTCTTTTATTGCATTCCAATTTATGCCAATCTGTGCAAGAAAATGAACTTTACAGAACTGTTGAAAAGTTTCCAAATTAACAGGCTCCCTGAAAAAAAAAAAACCCACAGTGTTTACTGGCTTGCCATCTTCATGGGTATTTTATTCTTTATATGACCTCCTTTCCATTTAAAAATGTCAACTCTTACACAAGGTATCTTTCAGCCTGTACACTACCTACAAAAATCCTACAGGTGCTAACCATTCCTCTTCCCACATTTTTTTTTTGCTAAGAGCACAGCCTTCATTTGTATTTCTGGAGCAATTACTCTCCTTATTCTCTCCTCCTTATTCTCCCTCCTAAATTGTGCCTGAAGAATAGAAGTTGTACCTATAGAAATAGCTCAGCCAAGGGCTGTGTGCCATTCAGCACACATTTTAAGGGCATAAGTGAAATTGAAGTGATACATTATTTTTGTACCTGCCTTCTGCACCAACTTGATTTTTTTTCATATGCTGTGGTATGCCTAGAAGAATCCGAAATGATTTCATGTAAGTGATTAATTATTCTGTGCTTAGAGCAGTGTAAATAAGAGCAGACCGTAGCAAATTTTGGAGGTTTGGAAAACTTTGAAAAGAGAGGTTTGTAAAAGTGTAGCTGAGGCTTCATGGAAAGAAGTTGGTCCAAACTGTACCCAGTCTTTCCTCACTGTTGCATTGAGGGTACAAAGAGCCAGGGTCCTTATTCACTAAGATGTATTGGAACATAGGAAAAAGATTGCTTTGACAGTTAACAACTGTGGGGCAGGAAAAGCCATCATGGAAGAGGATGAGCCGTTTCCTGCTTCCAGTGTTTCTCAGAGTTTTTAATCTGTTTTCACTTACCCTGTTTTGCTCCGGATCCACTATTTCTCATACACATGCATAAATTTTTCCTATGCAGTGCCTGATACACTTTGGTCTAGATTCTGTTTTCTATTCAGTTCAGATAGATTTGGCTTGCTTTGTAGTGCATGGAATACTTGGGTTTTCCATGACTGTAACTGAGCCGAATGGTCCCATTGTCTATACATATTAATTCTGATAACATTCAGTGGTTTAGAGGATGGGTATTATCCATATTATTTGTACATGGGCCTGTGTAGACAGGCAGGACCTTCTCTGGCTATCATCCAGGTTAGCCAAGCAGAAGGTAGCTCTGGCCTGAAAGCCAGAGAGCCTGGTTGGTCTGGTTTTGATCTAACAATGTCTTTTCTCGGGGAGCATGTTAATTCAGGGCTGGCACTCCATCATCATTACTGTATAGCTTCCACACTGGTGTTGCCCCAGATCTTGAGTTTTGAGTGCATCTGAAGAGGTCAAGTCTGCCTTTGCCTGCTTGTATATAGGATTTTCCCCAGAACAGTTTAAATTTGAACACTGCCTGGTTAAGAATGGCACCACCATAGCCAACAATTTCGCTTGTTCTGTAAATCCAGGGTCTTATTTGTGTGTTGTTCAAATGTATTGACTAAAATATCTTCTGATTTGCAGTATTAGTACTGGTAAGACACCGCAGTTAACTGAGGTCAGTCTGTAGCCTATTTGTTTTATTTACCAATCACACTTCTCTAAACCTACCTCTGAGGTTTTTTAATTAACAGCTCTGAGGGGATCCTCTGAAGACAGCAGGTTTATCCGTATTTCAGTAGATTACCTATTTGGATGTAATTTCTAGTAATGATGCATGAGATGAAAAAAATGCAAATTTATTACTAAGCCACCCTACAAGAAAAGCTTTCACTGTTGTAAGATGCCTGATGGGGCAACTGTTTCTTTACAACTGAGGATTCACATAATCTTTGGACCACTAACAGGGACCAATCCTGCAAATTTTTCATCAAGGAAGCAGTGGACCATTTACTTCAAAATGCTACTGTGAATCTTCTGCTTTACAATATTTCTATATGAATAAAAGCCTGTGATGGATACGCTTATGGCAGCAAAAAGGTACCCGACCAATACAGTGTTAGCAAATCTGTGAAACTGATGCTAGTAAACCTGTAAAGAGTGGAAAAAGTGTAAAATTTTTGATTTTCAGGACTGTGGAAAGAAAATCCTATTAGTTGTAAGCTGTATGGTATAATAATCTTTGAAAGGCAGTGAATAATTTTACTACCAGCTTTTGGGATTTTCACGGGTAGCACTGCTTCTAAAGCTGAAAGTTTCCTTAATCTGTTGCCATAGTTGGGTTTTTTTAACTTTGTAACCTCTCATCTCAAGCAGCCTGTGGGTTTGAACTCTTGACTATCCCACTAAATTTAGTCTTGAAATTCAGAGAATCAAGGGTATATAGTTATATATTGTGACTTTAACTTTTCTTTCCCGCATAGGCTTTTTCCTAACAGCATGCAATTCCTTTAAAACTATTAATCAGACAGCTGATGAGTTCTTTTGCTGGTTTTTTTGTTGTTGTTGTTTGTTTGTTTCAATTATGCATTGGCTGCAGTCAAGCAAGCAATCTCTTCAGGTTTTGCCTGCACTTCAGAAATGCCTGGGTCCATCTCATAAAATATTAAGCTTTTAACAGAGATACCTACACTGGAAGCCTTACTTAGCAATGAACAGAGACAGGCACTTCAGGAAGGCAGTTCATCTTTTTGTTTGCCTGTGATTTCTTGTGACTGAATGACTAGTAGAATATGCCACATGATATTATTTCTGCTCCTCCACTGAATGGTTTGTAAGAATATCTGGTATTGATACTAACACATACAAGCAGCGCGTATGATTTTCAAAAGTAATGTCTCTGTGTTGCCTTTATTCTGTTCTCCTTCAATCAGTGAGATTGCTGTTGTCATTGGTTTGAAACAGTTTGGCCCAATATGACTGTTTTTGAAAACCCAAGCTGTAAAAACGAGCATTTTGCAAAGACTAGTATGTGTAAATTTGAAATGGATCGTGTGATCAGTTGTGCTGGTGAAACACGCTTGTCTACATATACCAAATGAACAAGAACATAACTGAGCCGGGTTCGTTCAGAGATGAGGGTTGGTCTCATAAATAAGGCACCCAAGTTATTGTGGGAAATGAATGAAAGACATTGCTGAAAAATTATATACTCTCTATGCCACGAGGTCCCTGCTTGTGAATGAAATTAATAATGTTTCCCTACCTTATAATAATTTATTATTATGATACATCTTATAATTAAGTATGATTATTTTAAATTGTAACATTGAATATGGTGTTATGGATGTAGAAGTAGTTATGTTTTATCAAAGACTGAAGAAAGTTCCGTCACAGTGTTCATTCAATTCTGGTTGTAAAACAGAATGAAAAGGAAGGGAAAATACGAGGAATGAAGTGTTTTTCTACTTCAGGAAGAATGCAGGCAGATTTTCTACAGTGAATTAAATAAGGACTACCACTCGGCTTTCTGGTAACTTTGCTACATTGAGAACATCTGCCAAATTGCACTGAAAAGGTCACATCTGTTTATCTGGGAGCAGGAGATGTTTTGTAATTGATTGCAAAGAATGGCATAGGCCAAGTGGCAATGCAATTAGGCTGCCCTGAGCAAACCCAATGCGGAAGTAAACACAATGTCAAGAAGCTCTGTCTGGAACGAGCAGTCTCGGTGAACCCGTGTGTGCAGGGTTTGAAGTCTTTAAGGAGTCTCTGGATCTTCGTTGCTCAGGAAGTGAACAGATTAAGACTGAAACCTCCCAGTTTGAGCCAGAACAGGCAGCCAGGTGCTGTCATTGGTGAAACCACTGCGAGCACTTTCAAGTCTGGGAGGGAGGAGTTGACGCTTCAAAGCTGGGTTGGATCAGCTGCCTGGGGCATTCAGACTTTATCTCGGGCTACAGCCCGTCAAGGCAGATGTGCCCCTTTGAGGCAGTGGATATCACAGGGCTAAGGCGCAGTGTGAGACGACTGGAGGAAGGGCACCCTCACTGAAGGCGGGTGGCTGTGGAACAACCTTCCACAGTGATCATATTAATTCAGGCTGATGAAGCTGATCTAGAGTTTTACCATCTTCCTTTCATATCACAACTGTGTAATAACCAATTTCATGCATTTCTTTTTTTTTTTTTTTTGAAAAGGTAATTCAATATAACCCTCTTCAAGAAGAAGAGATCCAAGATAACTCTCTTAGACCTACTGTGGGGAGGTGAAAAGCATTACCACTACAATAACACCACTGTTGAATATCTCTGCTTATCTCAGTGATGATAGGATAGCTACAGGAGTTTTTTATGTAGTCTCTCATTCTTCCAGGGACTCTCATCTTCTAACATAACTTCTTCCCCCATCTAGCAGCAGTCTTGAGCAGTTTACTATAATGATGAGTGTGTTCACTGTAAAAAATGGCATTATAAAACCTGACTGTAATCAGGGTTAAAAGTGTCTGTTGTGGTGTTGAACATTTGCTCATGCTCAGTCCTTTACAAAGCAGTATTTTCCATTTTACAAGCAGAAGGATGATTTTTATAATGTCTTTCTCCCCCAGTGCTCACTGAGAGCTGAAAAATAAAATCTGTTGTGTTTAGTGTCCCTGACATAACTGAGGCATCAAGTTTCTGCAAAACAGACAATTTTGTCAGTGACACATGAGACAAAGTAGCATCCAAGCCATTCTTTCTAGTTTTTATTTGGTCATAATGCCAACAGGTCAATGGATCTGTTTTTGTCATTAGTGGGAATAGATAGGATTTTTCTTTTTATCTTTGGCTTGAGCATGTTTCATAATCAAATGTTCCTTTAAAGTTGGGAAATTACACTAACATCAGAAAAAAGAAAAAGAAAATTTCTCTCTTAGGCACTGCCATATGTCTTTCCAGGTGGAAATACAACAGGGTGCAGTAAGACAATGATTGAGGAGGGACCCTGTTGTGCTTGGCTGTTGGAAAGCATATGGTGCAATAATATTCCAGCTCTGAGTGTGAATTTTCCTTCTCTTTTCTGGCAAATATGATTGTTGTAATATATATTCAACTATTCTGTTTGTGCCTAGGAATAGAGTGCTCCTCCATCTTCAAAACTACCTATTAGATCAGGTCCCACTTCAGAGAGAACCCCAGAAGAAATGGAGAAGAGGTATGAAAAATTTCCTCACTAGTTGTCTGAACCATCTTTATAATGTAGAAGAGGTTACAGAGGTTTGGATTTCAGTTGCCTTAATGGAGATTTTAGGGTGCCGGAGTTCCAGGAGAAGGAAACACTCCCCATCTTGAAGAGGTAGCTGCTCCAAAAGAAAACAGTCCTGGTCCTCAGCCAATTTTTGTGCCCCTGAAGTAATGCTGAGCTGCAGTTGACTTGGTCTCAGGGCTTCCTTCCTAGCCTTAGAGGTGACTGCATGGAAGGTATTGGATTTCAGAATTTATTATTTATTGTTTAACTTTCTCAGTGCATTCTTTGAGGCATGACGCTGCAGAAGTGTTAGCAAAACCTGAGTTCCCATCATCCTGCTCTCCTGTGCTTGGCCAGGCATGTCTAGGACTACACAGTGAATTTCACATCTTCAGGGCCTTCATTTGTGTGGAATCCAGTTATGTGTAATCGGACATTACAGCAAAAAGTAGAAGTAGTCATATTTTTTTCAGTATCATGTTTCATTATCAGGTCAGCGTACAGTACAGCTTCTGAGTGAGGCTGTTGCTTACAGCTTCTGAGGAAAAAGACATAAATCTCTGTCCATGCAGACGTCCATGCAGGAAAGTTTGTCTGTAATCATAAGCAGTTTAATGGCTAGCTTCTACTCTGAAGCTGGAGGGGGTTTTATATCTCTGAAAACATAATTATTATCTCTAGAGCTGTTATCTCTAATGTAACTGTGGGTATTTGCATTGTCCAATCCTTTTCAAAAATCCTATTAGGCCTTTGACCTCTATGATATCTGTCCGCACAAAATCCCTTAGAGCAAAATTAACCCCTTACGAAGCTCCCTGCACATATACCACAGAGGGTATTTCTACACTGCAGGCTTTGTGCATTGTGGTGTCCACAAAGGGTTAGCAACCTGAGGCTGTGTTTGCCAGCGTGGCTGAAAGGAAGTTGTGGACGCATATTTGGGCAAGGCTGTAATCTGCCAGCTTTGCAGTGTGGTTGCAGTATAGCTGTAAATAACAGGCTGAAATACGGAGTTGTTCACTACATTCCTAAAACTATCTATGCCTCTATCTCTCTTCTTCCTTTCCTCTTCCTGCCTTCCTTGCCTTGCCTTATCTCCTTGTCTGTTGTCCCCAGAAGCTGAAAATGCAAAGTAATGCAAACTAACTCAAACTCACGCACAGTAGATGCAAAACAAGCAGATTCTGTTATAAACTGGAATCTTACTTGTGCTTCCAGGCAGTGACTTGTAAGCATCACCCAGACAACCAGAGCAAAAGAAAGTAGCAAGGTTTTCTAACGGTAACTGTGGACACTGCTGTGTTGATAACAATGTCCCTTGGAAGCAGTAGGACCTCATCTTGTCCCTGTCATAAGCACCAGATCTCTTCAGTATCCGGTGCCTTTTTAACATTGATGTCTTTTAATCTGCTTTGTTTCTTTGAGGGATATCTCTCTGTGAATAATCACTCTTGAGATACTTAGTCTGGATTTTCCATTTCTCCTTGATCCTCGGGATCTGATGAAAACATCGTTATCCCTTTCCTCTTTACTGCCTTTTCTGTGGGAGGAAACAAAATTCTGAAAAACTCAGAAATGTCACCTTAAGGAGTTTATAATCCTTTCTGTCCATCTTGTGCCGGCCCACTCTTATCTGGTGGTGGTGATGGTGGTAAATAAAGGATGAAGTCATATTTCTATAAGTGTAAACACAGTAAGGAGTAAAAACACAGAGAGAAACATATATAGCAAACCTCCACAATTCTGATAACAACTCTTTAATAAGAAGTTTTGAGAAACATTCCCATACACTGTAGGGCTCTGAGGTGAGTTTATTGTGGGGCCTAGGGTGCTGGGAGCTCCTTATGCCCACTGACTCTTCTCCATCAAATGCATACTTGTGTGGCAGAGAAAAGCTTTATCCCTCCTATTCATTTTTCTCCCAGGGATCCTGCAAATGTATCTTGTTTGGGAAGTCTAGCCTACCAATGGGAAAGTTGGAGGATGGTATAGTCATTAATTTCACTGTGTTAGAGTCCAGATTTAGTGGTGGTGCGTTTTAAATAGAATGAATTGCCTGGAGCTTGGGGAAAGCCCTTTCTAAGTGGGGATATCAAGTAAACTGCTAAGTTATGACAATTACAGAGATCGCAAATTGTTCCAGAAATGGAGAAGCCCTGCAATGTAACCTCTTGGCCATTATCTTATCTATGTGAGTGTATCTAACCAAGCTTGCACATCTATCCAATTTTAAAACTTCAAACCTGATTTGAGGTGTAAAATGTGATGGAGAGTTGATAAGGCAGGGACATTGCTCCAGATGTCATCAGCAATCTGTTGTTATTGTTCAGTCCTACTGGAGATCTACCTGGAGGCTTTTAGCAGGAGCAGAAAGCTGCTTTGTGCTGTGTGTTAAACGAACAGTAGCAGGCAGTCCTGACCTCGATTTGCTATTAATCTAATAGCCCAGATTCTGCAAATCTTAACCTATTTTGTGTTACCTCTGTGCTCACGTGATGGCCCCACACAGGTCAGTGTTTGAGTCAAGTTACTCATGAGATAGTTCGCAGGATTAACCTGTAGATTCAGCATTTAACTCAAAATTATGCAGGTAATAAGTCTTCCACCCCCTTTTTTTTTGCTTTTCACCAGCCATACCTACAAAGAGCTGCACTGATTTAGAATTTTAGATTTAGAAGCTTGTTCACATTTTAAGAGGAATAAACCTCTTCAGAGACAGTCTAAATGCTTCTTTTAGATATAAAAATAAAGCTTGGTAGTAGAAATGCTCCTTAGAGAAGTTTTATTGACTCCAGGGGATTTCAGTGTCACTGGAGCAACTGAAAGAGCTGTTTCCAGCAAAGGCAAGGATTTAGCTCAAGAAAGAGACTTCCCCCAACACAAACAGTTGTCACATAAGAGAGAAAAGCTGCAAAAGAAAAAGGGCATAAATTACAGAGTGAATAAAACTTCTGCTTCCCTGCAAACATCCCTTACAAAGTCTTAAGCATAGGAGAGCTTTCCAGCTCACGGTGCAAGAGCCAAGGCAGGGGGTGGGTTTCGTGGGCCGGGCTGAAATTTGACATCAGGAGGAAATTGAAACTCAGCATTGGTGGAAGCTGGCTGTGATGCAGAGGTGAAGGCTGGAGCTGGCTTGACGCTTAGGGGAGGTGAAAGAGGGGGACAGCCCGCGATTCAAAGAGCGAAAGATGCAGGAGTCCATGAGTGGCAGTGGAGAAAGAAACAGAGAGAAAGGGGCAATCTGGCATAATGGGAGGGCAGCCGCAGCACGTGTAGAAGGTAAATAAGTAATCGCAGTAAAATAAGGGGCAATTTGGTTGGAAAATGTCTGGTTGCTGCTGCTCTCCTGGTCAGGCTGGATTTCTTGCAGATGGTGTGTGCTGTTCTCTCTACAGCACATTTCCGATACGTTCATGCAAACCTTAAGAGGAAATCCAGCTCCATAGATTTGCATAGATTTTTAGAGCTGCGTTAATCTAAAAGCTTGTTAAAAATTGTGAATCAACTCCAAACACAAAAGAATTAGTTTTCAAATGGTGATTTTTTTTTTTTAAAAAAAAAAGTAAAATACGTTTGTATGGGAGAAAATGAGAGTTCAAAGACAGGCACAGCACATCTGTAAGATGCATGCCTGTTATGGGAGGGGGGATTCCAAGCTAGAGATCACTTGCAATTAACTGCTGAACTTCATGTGTGCTTTAGATTGCTTCCTTTAGGTGTGTTAGCACGCTGTTAACACCTGCACTGAACATAGCTGCCAAAAATCTTGTAGTATTTAATTAACTCTAATAATAGTTTCATGTTTTAAAGAGAATGGTGTGGAATTATAGAAGTAGGAAATAAAGAGGGATCGTAATGGAAACTGACTGTGTGATGAAGTGTAAACAAATCAGAAGTCAAATTAAGTCCTATTAAATCTGACTCAGATATGATTTGCCTCAACTTGACTTCTCTGGGGTTGCAGGGTGTTTTTCCTGTGCTACCTAAGTAGTATTTGAGCATTGTGCAGATGCTGCCAAGTCAATCAAACGAACAGTCATTTCAGCACTAGCATGAGTTTTAGGGATGAATAATAAGGGCATTCACTGAGGCTGCAGGTCATACAGGACCCCATCAAACTAAATAGCAGTGCAGATCATCCAGTATGTGGATGGGAATGGGAGAATAAAGAAACACGTGTCTTAGAATCTGACCCTAAAAATGTGACATTGGCTCCACCCTTGAAGAAAGAGATTTAAGATCTTATTTCCTGTTTCCAATAAATCTCTTATCTAGGATCTAGTATCCACTATCCACCAATATGTTGAGAGACCACGATAATGAATCTCCATCTCATCCAGGGGAGGCTGCTAGCAGCACTGCACCTCTCTGACATTACATGCTCTAGTTACATGCAAGGTTTTTAAGAGTGCTGAAACATCACAGAAAAGAGAAAAAGATAGAAGCCAAGATTTCAAAAAATGACAGACCAGGACTTTCCAAATAAACTCCAATAGAGAAAATGCAGCTTATTTCATTTTGTGCCTGTTTCATGGGCAAAAAAAGAATGCTTAGCTATTCCTGCAGGAATGCAGAAACCACAAAGACAGGCTGCAGTAGCTGCAATTAATTGCACTACAGAGGGATGATGATGCATCACCCATGTCCTACTACAGCTTTGCTTTGAAGAACTAAATGACTCTCCAGCCACCCATTCAGCCCTGTGCTCAGCCCTGTTTTGCACCCCGTCTCTGCGCAGAAGGCCAGGATACTTATGTACATAACTACCTTCTCAAAAGACTTTTTTCACAGATATATCAGAATGAGGTATTTGATGGAGTAATTAGGTGTAGTATTTTAAATTGACAGTAACCAAACAACTTGATTTTTGCTCAGAAATGATCCAAATTTTGTAATGGACAGGGCCAAAATAAGCTTGGTTTAGTATCAACGTACAGAAGCACATAAATCTGTTTCTAGAAAAATTCTAAGATTTCTACAGCATGTGAATGCATCGTTGTTTTGATAGACTGCAACTGGTTTTGGTTAAGGTATTTAAAGACTACAGGTATTTTTGACCACCAGTGTTGGTTTCCTCCTGATCGAAATCTTTGCTTTTACAGAGTGATTTTATTTGTAGCTGTTATTCGATTTACTGTAATATTTACTTATTTTTAGAAGTCCACTTCATCTTTCAGGCACAAGTGTGTATTTCTAAAGTATTACAAAACAGCAGTGTTTTCTTGTCAGGAAGTGAGAAAATGGGAGTAGTTTGTATTTGCATTTATATAGAATCTTCTCTCAAAGGATATAGAAGCACTTTGAAAATACTAAGTTGCCCAAGATCCAGGAAATTTTCGTTAAAAGGTTGTGTGATATTTGCACATCTATTGTGTGATGAAGGCGATGCAGCCAGGAGTCTCTGACCTCCAGGATTTACGTGGGGAAGGAAACTTGGAAAAATGGAAAAGTGTCTGTCTCATTAAATAGGTCAGGTGTTCATTCTCCGACTCATAGATATGATACGTGGGGAGCCATGCATGAAGGAAGGGAAAACCTTAAGTTGTTGCAAAGTTGACAGATAGCTTTTGGAGCTGAAGTCTAACTGTCTAGAGCTTTGACAATTGGATCAGTACAGCTTTGCTACTATAGACAGTATTGGTATAGGATTTAATTAGAATAATCCCTTTATATTGAATTCTGGGAATGTCAGTTTGCTAATTCTACCTCTAGCTCCTCTTCAGACCATTTTTTACTTGGAAAGCATTTTTTTAAATTGGGATGTGGGAGCCTTATTAGGTCACTGAAAGTGACAGACTAGAGGTGTAATCAGTAGTTCATTGTCGGGAAAGAGGATGCCAGAGAAGGTGTTGCAGGTCAGGTGAATTGCTCTAATGGGACTCAGAGTCACAGAACAAGAAAATTACTCTTTGTTGCATTTGCTCGTCATCAGCAATTATAACCCTTAGTGTTCATTTATCAACTTTCCAACGATTCCCAAAAAAGTTAATATGCATTTGCCTTATGAAACTCTCAAGAGTGTGGTTCTTACTATTAGGGTATTAAGATGTGAAAAGGGTTGTTGTAAATTATTTACATTTATTGCTTATAACTGTCAATAGAGTCTCTCTTAGGAAAATTAGCTTTCATTAGTACAAGAAAAATAGGTTACTAAAAATCTCTCTGGGTTTTACCAGCAAGAATATAGACCCACCGTGGAGCTTTTAGCTCTCTTTTTCAAGAACAGAAAGAGAAGTACAACTCTGAAGTGAAATCTCACCCTACCATCTTTGTCCTTTAATGCTAGTTAGAAGAGCATCCTCTGTGTGACAAGTTTAAAGACTGACAACATTCTTAGCTACTTGTGTGGTTTTAGCAAAAGGCTTCTTTTTGGACCTATAACACTGGGGCGAATCAGCAGTTTCAATTTGTGAACTCAGTTATTTATATCCTGACTTGAGATCTGAGAAGGAAATAGCTGTTGACCTGTTTTTACTGGCAACGTGAGAACTATGTGCTCAGTTATCAGTTCTGTTTTGCTGCTGCTCCTGTCGATATCCCGTAAGTGATTTTACATGTAAAAATTGTGCGTGATCATCTTTTTTGGAGGGACTGTATATTCCATGTGATCCTGGCAAGCATTCAGTGTTTTGTAGTTCCCAAACTATTAACTGCTATCGCCTCTTTTAAAGCATTTTCTTATTTTTCAATCATATTTATTTTACAGTTAATTTTAAAATTTTGTAACTTTTAATATTTCAATTCTGATATATTTTTCAGTATCCTAGTAACGATCTTTTATCTATCAAAATTCTTTCCTTCCTTAAGTTGTATAGTTTGTGACATTTCTAGAGGGCAACATTCTGCTCTGAAAAGCAAGTATCATCCAGTTTTAGTGGATGTCTGTGTTTGTATGTATTGATGTAAAGATAACCATATACACATTAAGAACCTCCAGTTCAATGGATATCTAATTTTTGGAAATAAGACTACAACCAGCGAAATTTTCTTAGCATAGGCAGCCTCCTAGGCCTGCAGCTGAAATTGATATACTTTCCAGTTAGACAGCTAATAAAAAAAAATCAGTTTCAAAGAGCAGATTAAAAGTACTGTAGATATCTATCTGCTTCACAGTAGATCTATTATGCAAGAAGTTTGTATTCTTTATGTTATATGTTGGAGTAATCCACAGCTTTTAGTGTCCTATGCTCTGGAATTAAAATCACATGAAAAACGGGAATATTATTTCTTGCAAAACATTTTGAGCTCAGCAAAGGTGGCATGGCTCCTACTGCTTTTCATCTAAGCTCTTGACACCTGTTAAGGCTTAGGACAGAATGAGAGGTATTATTAGGTAAATGACTCCCACATGCAGTGCTTTCCATTATGTGACAAAAAAAATTGGTTTCAGTTAGGGGTGAAAGCAAATTGCTTGTGGTCCTAGACCTCAAATCTGGTTAGATGGTCTGGGTCACTTAGCAAGTTATTTCTTATATGATTTTTTAACTGTTGATTAATTTTTGACATCACTACATAGATAGATAGAGAGGAAAGAAAATCTGTCCTGAGACAATTCACTAAAGTTTTGTAGAATTTCAAAGCTAATTTATGAAGTGGACTCCTGGAAGCATTCATTCAAACTTTACAGGAGGCTACTAAGAGAGACTGTGGGATCTCTGTCCTTGGAGATGCTCAAAACTTCACTGGAGAAGGCCTCAGGCAACCTGTCACAGTTTCAGCATAGGCCTTGCTCTGAATGGCATGTTGGACTAGAGGACCTCCTGAAGTTCCTACCTTCATAAATTAATCTGTGATTGTATGAGGTTTCAGCTCTATGAATGTGAGAGTTCAATCCCAGTTTAGCCATGGAATGTCGTAGTTTGAGCTGAATAGATGCGTCACCCTGATCTTAGTTCCCATTACATATTCAGAGAGTATTTGGCTAGTACTGATGCTCCCAGTCTGTCCTTCTGCATTCACCATTCGTTCCATGAAGTGTCTCCAGCTTGATACTTCTCCTTTCTTCCAGGAATCTGTGGGCGATGATGAAATTTTAAATGATAACATTTAAATTAAATTATCATATTTAGATGAAAACATCCTGTTTTCTTGGTTTCTCTCCCTACTAATAGCAAGTAGAATAGTTTTTAAAGAGGAAATAATTTAAAACAAAGATATAAGAAGGAAGGAAGGTGGTTTGGATGGGTGACAATGTCATCTGTACATTGGGTTTAATCCATGTTAGGTGGTGTAGTCTTGGATCTGCCACTTCCACATTATGGGGTCTTGAGCAAAAGTCACTCTATCGCTGGATGCCTTAACCTGCCCAGGGCTTGGGGATGAAGCTTTCTACAGATAAATCTGGGCTGTGGGCATCAAGCCAGCTTGGTGGTCAGTGGCATGGGAGTTCACTTACCAGAGGACTGAGCTCAGCCCAGCCCACCAGCCTACAAAGGTGGTGGAAGCCTGAGGAAAACCCTGGCACGTAACGACTAAGGAGGCTGCAATGTATTTTCTACAGCCATATATATATATACATATATATGTGTGTGTATATATCTGCTCTTCTGCATCATTGTGTAAACTCATACTGCCTCATTTTGATATTGAGCAGGAATCAAAGTTGCTACACAGGTGTCAAAAATAAGTGAATGAGGCCTTATTCACCTCTCAGTAATGCAAAGAACCAGAGCTCAAGGATGTTAATAGTCGTTTCTACATCATCTAGACCTGAAGGGGGAGGGAAATAATATCAGGCTTGCCCATGACAAGCTGTAGGATGACACACGAAGGTTAGAGGGACGGGGTGCTAGCGAGGGCTGTCAGACTGTTGTTCTGAAACATGCTGGCTACAATGCAGGACTCTTGAAGTCTTATGGAGATGAGCCAGGGGACCCAACAGGGCAACACCAGTGAAATACCTCAAAGGAATTAAAGGGTATTTCTCTAAAAAGGTGACACAGCCGACAGTCCAGCTGAAATGCCTCTACACCAATGCACATAGCATGGGCAACAAACAGGAGGAGTTGGAAGCCACTGTGCTGCTAGAAAGCTATGACCTAGTTGCCATTACTGAAACATGGTGGGATGAATCCCATGACTGGAGTGTGGTTATCAATGGCTACAGGCTGTTCAGAAGGGACAGGTGAAGGAGGGGTGAAGGGGTTGCCCTCTACATCAAGAAATGGTTAGAATGTGAAGAGCTGTCTCTGAAGAATAGCCATGAGCAGGTTGAAAGCTTATGGGTATGAATTTGAAACGGAGAGAACAAAGGGAACCTTGTGGTTGCTGTCTACTACAGGTTCTCTGGTCAAGGGAAGCCTATTGATGAAGACTTCTTACTCCAGTTACAGGAGGCATCATGCTCACAGGCTCTCGTCCTGCTGAGGGACTTCAGCCACCCCGACATCTGCTGGAAAAACAGCATGGCGAGCTCTAGGCAATCCATGAGGCTCCTGGAATGCACTGAGGATAACTTCTTCAGCCAGGTAATAGCCCTACCAGAGGGGACATGATACTGGACCTGTTGGTCACCAATGCAAGTGAGCTAATCAGCGATGTCAAGATTGGAGACAGCTTGGGCTGCAGTGATCATACACTGGTGGAGTTTGCAGTCCTCAGGGATATGGGTCAGGTGAAGGGTAAAGTCAGGGCCCTGAATTTTAGTGAAGCAAACTTCCAGCTGTTCAAGCTAGTCAGTAGGACACCCTGGGAAACTGTGCTCAGGGACAAGGGAGAAGAACAGTGCTGACAGATCTTGAAGAATGCTTTTCATAGAGTGCAAGAGCTCTTGATCCCCAGGTGTAAGAAATCAGGAAAGGCAGGCAAGAGAATGTGGTATGGATGAGTTGAGACCTGCTGGTCAAGCTAAAGGGCACAAAGTAAATGCACAGGCAGTGGAAGCAGGGACAGGTATCCTGGGAAGAGTGTAGGGATGCTGCCTGGTTGTTAGGGATGGGGTCAGGAAAGCCAAAGTGCAGCTAGAGCTGAACTTGGCGAGGGACGCAAAGAGCAATAAGAAGGGCTTCTACAAGTATGTCAGCCAGAAAAGGAAGGTCAAAGAAAGTGTGCCCCCTGTGATGAGCAAGACTGGCAAACTGGTAACAATGGACAAGGAGAAGGCTGAGGTACTCAACAACTCTTTTCCCTCAGTCTGCACTGGCAATCCCTCTTACCACACCTCTTGAGTGGATGGGCTGCAAGACGGGGATTGGGGGAACAAAGTCCCTCCCACTGTAAAAGAAGATCAGGTTTGAGAACATCTGAGGAACCTCAACATACATAAGTCTGTGGGACCTGACAAGATGCATCCCAGAGTCCTGAGGGAATTGGCTGATGTAGTTGCCAAGCCACTCTCCATGATATATGAAAAGTCAGGTGAAGTCCCTGGTGACTGAAAAAAGGGAAACATTGCACCCATTTTAAAAAAAGGGTAGAAAGGAGGACCCTGGGAGCTACTGATGTGTCAACCTCAGCTCTGTGCCTGGGAAGCTCATGGAATAGACCCTCCTAGAAGCTATGCTAAGGCACATGGAGGACAGGGAGGTGATTCAAGACAGCCAGCATGGCTTCACCAAGGGCAAGTCCTGCCTGACCAACGTAGTGGCCTTCTGTGATGGAGTGACTACATCAATGGACGAGGGAAGAGCTACAGATGTCATCTATTTGGACTTCTGTAAGGCCTTTGACATGGCCCTCCCCAATGTCCCTCTCTAGTTGGAGAGATATGGATTTGACATGTGGACCATTTGTGGATGAGGAATTGGCTGGATGGTCACATCCAGAGGGCTCAATGTCCAGGTGGAGATCAGTGACTAATGGGGTCCCTCAGGGATCTGTACTTGTATGAGTACTGTTTAATATCTTCATCAATGACATAGACAGTGGGATCGAGCGCACCCTCAGCAAGTTTACTGATGACATCAAGCTGAGTGGTGCAGTTGACACGCCTGAGGGACAGGATGCTATCCAGAGGGACCTGGACAAGCTCAAGAAGTGGGCCTATGTGAACCTCATGAAGTTCAACAAAGCCAACTGCAAGGTCCTGCACCTGAGTTGGGGCAACCCGCAGGATTGAGAGCAGCCCTGCAGAGAAGGACTTGGGGTACTGGTGGAAGAAAAGCTGGACATGAGCAGGCAATGTGTGCTGGCAGCCCAGAAGGCTAACCGTATCCTGGGCTGCATGAAACATGACCAGCAGGTTGAGGGAGGTGACTCTTCCCCTTCACTCTGCTCTTGTGAGACCCCAACTGCAGTGCTGTGTCCATCTCTGGGGCCATCAGCACAGAAGAGAAATGGACCTGTTGGAGTGGGTCTAAAGGAGGCCACGAAGATGCTTGGGGAGCTGGAGCAGCTGAGAGAGTTGGGGGAGTTCAGCTGGAGAAGAGAAGGCTCCGGGGAGACCTTAGAGCGGCCTCCCAGGACTGAAAGGGGCTACAGGAAAGGGGGGAGGGACTCTTGATCAGGGTAACGAGGGTAATGAGGGGTAATGGTTTTAAACTAAAAGAGGGGAGATTTAGACTAAATACGAGGAAAACATTTTTTACAATGAGGGTGGTGAGGCCCTGGCACAGGTTGCCCAGAGAGGTGGTAGATGCCCCATCTCTGGAAACATTCCAGGCCAGGTTGGACAGGGCTCTGAGCAACCTGATCTAGTGGAAGATGTCCCTGCCCATGGCGGGGGGGATGGACTAGGTGGCCTTTAAAGGTCCCTTCAAACCCAAACTGTTCGATGATTCTGTGATTCTATCATTAATCTCACTTAGTTTTAGTTGTAGAAAAGCTAGAGCTCTCGTCTAAGCTAGTCATTTAAGCCCCTTCTGTAATGAGTGGGGAGAGAGAAGCACACCCAATGGCTGATTTGCCTGTCTGCCTACCTTAAAAAGCAATGAAACGTTTCTGGAGATGCCTGTTTTCATCTGCTGGCTATAGCAGGGGTCTGCTGAACAACTCGTCTAGAAATCTATCACTGAAGGAGCTAACATTCAATCAAATGAATCCTGCATTTTACACACCACATACATGTTCTGAGCAGGCCCATAGCAAGACCCAGCATGTGTTTCCTCCAGAAGGGAAGCTGGATTTAATTTTTTAAAAATTTCAGTTCAGAAAAAGCACAATATATATCCTTAATTAGACATACATGTAATAAATGTTATCAAGATTGAGCATTAATCAGACTTTTTATTTGCTGCTTCTAATATAATATGCTTTTTTTTCTCTTTGTGTATAATGTGACACCCAGAAAATTTAGTTTCTATTATTTACAGTAAACAGAGCAAAGAACCACAGGTAAAGCAATCTAGTGCCTGAACTCTGGAAGTTGGATATGTAAAAAGAGGACATTTAGATCATGAACTTTAGCAGCCAGGTACATTTTTATGCAATTTTTTTGTCAGAAGGTACTCTGATAGTTTGGTATGTTGTTTCCAGTTAAGATTTTTGAGTGAATGGACATTGCATTACTATTTTGTGTTAAGAATTATCATGTAAAGAAAAAATAGGGCTTGTCGTTCTCCTTAACCTACATGTGGGATGTTCATTGATTCCCAGGGAAACCATTAAGGTAGGATTTGAAGATTACAAATGAGAAAATATGATAAAGCAGAGTTGGAGGCAGAATCTCTTATAAAAGCTTCTGAGAGTGAGTAACCCTAAACATTAACTAGATTTGAGGTTCCCATTAGTGAATGAGGACTTAAGGATTGATCCTAAGAGTATGCAGAGTATTAAATGATACAAAGCAAAGTAATTTTAGAGATGTGACATGGTGTTTTCAGCCTACATAATACTTTAATCCTCAGACCTACTATTCTAAAACCATCAGCTGTGGTTAATCAGGAATCCTTACAGCAGGGATTGAAATGGCCAGTTCACTCCTTTTTTCCAATCAAATTTTGCTCTCAACTGCACTGCTGTCCTATGTACTTGTGAAGGTAGGATTCTGTACATCATTTGGATCTTCTTTTGACTGCAAGCCAAATGAAAAATTGCGTTTGACTTACCTGCTATACAACCTGGTTAGTTTTCCCACTGGACATTCATGGGGCTGTAATAAAAACCCCCAGTGTTTGACTGTTTTACAGTGTGTTTTAAAATGTGTTTTCAATGTGTTTTTAAGAGATCTGGACAGACCCGAGCCATTGTTCCTGACCTAGTTCTGTACTGGAGCTGTTCCATAGGATGGGGGATTTTTCAGTCTGGCTGGTTCATGCCATTTAGCTGGTGCCTCTGACTTCCAGGTACCCTCTTAGCTTCTTATATCTACTCCCTCAGAGTTTTCCTTAGGCAGGGCAGGAGGGATCATACTGGGCTTCTAGCTTAAGCCCTCCTGGGGACAAACAGGAAGGCAAGCAGTGGTACACATGCTGAGTGACACATAATTTCATCGTCACTGCCTTTAGCTTACAGGGATGCTACATCTCTTTGCTAACTAACCCATGTGATGATGCTCACCATCCTTTCTGAGTCAGATTAACTCCTTCCTTGAGGCTGAAAGGAGCTGCCCAAGTGTCAAGATAGGCAGAGTCCTTGCATAGCTTGTCTCTATTTTTGCTCTTTTTGCACATGATAGTTGACTCTCCAGACCCTGAGAAAGAGCTGTTACCCTCTCATACTAAGCCAACACTTGAGCAATAGTTGAAGTCAGTGGCTCTGGCTTGCTATGTGAGTTCTTTTCAAATCAGGCAATGAGTGATGTGTTGTTTATCTTTGCTGGGAAGGAACGAATTGTAATAACCTGCCATAGCCAGAGTTGACCATTGCATAACCACACTAAAAGTCATCATCCAGGGGCTGGACTGAGAGACTCTTAAGCTTAATACCAACTCCTGGTGTTGAAAGTTTGCCCAGCTGGAGCTGAAAGAGCTGGTCCCCTCTGTGCATGGCTGATGTGAATGACGCTGCTGGCTGCCCTTTCTCCTGTGCTGGTACATCCCTCTGTGACGGGTATGGAAAATCTCTGCTGCACACTGGCATGTTGTGAACTTCCTGGGGGATGGTGTGCACTTCTCCATGCGCAGTGAGGCCAGGTGGACACGCAGGAGATGCAGTGCAGTGGAGCTTTGCAGTGGGTGGCGTTCATAATCAGAGTGTTGTTCTAAGGTTGTTTAGTAATGGAAGTGTCATGGATTAATTCTTCATCTGCTCTCACTAGGTGGTATTTCATTTATCATCAGAGATCCTTGCTTTTCAAGAGTTTATTCCTACTCAGTGCATGGCTGGAGACTTAAAAAACAAAATTCACATCTTGTTAGTTTATTGTAATTTTGAGAACTCATAACCCATGGTTATTATTTTGCCTGAATCTCACACTTTAAAATATAGAAGAGTTTGTGTCCTTCAGAGTGGCCTTGAATGGCAGTAGCACAAAGAAAACGATCAGATGCCATTAGCAGCTGTCTGCTGGATTAATGGCCAGCAAAATCTGGTGAAGATGCCTGGAGCTTTCTAGCATCACTGTTGTGATTTTGTATATAACTGCCCACGAGCAACTACACAACCAGTTCAGCCACAGCATCATGCTGTTGGGCCTGTGCACCTGCACATCCCCGCCCAGCTTTCCAGCTAAAGCAAATTGAGGCCAAGCACCTCTCCCAAGGTTGCGCAGTGAGGCAGTAGCTCTCCTGAAGTTAAAATCCCACAGCTCCACATGACTCTTAGGCTTTTTGTCCTGGCCATATGTGTGACACATCTTTATCTTCCTGCTTACTTGGACAGACTGGTTTTGTTGGAAAATCAGCCTGTGCTGGGCAAAAATAGGGAGATGTGATATGATGTTGTCCAAAGATTTCAGCAAGGCTTGCTTGAGAATGCCACAAGTCACTTATTCAGGCCATCATTTTGCAAATACTTTCAGCTGACAAAAGCCAGCACAGCTGCCAAAAGAGTCCATTCTTCTCACCCCTTCATCTCCAGCTTCCCTGCTTATGCCTCCCTTGTAACATCCCCTCCCCTGTTTTTTGGGAGTGTTTGTGTGCTTGTGCAGTGAATCTGGACTGGAAAGCTGATCCACATGAAAACTAACCTTTTAAATTCTTTTCTGCTGGGTTTATTCTAAATCGGATTACCTCTCTGACAGTTGCGATACGTCCATGCAAATACTAATGCTATACAAGAGAAGGAGCAGGGCGACAGCAAAGACAGGTAGCTGAGAGCAGGAGAGGTTTGCTTTCTCTGTTGGTAATACCAGCTTCAGCCAGGTTGTAGTAGTTGTAATACTGCAGCTTCCTGTTATCTTCAGCCATTAAAAAAACATTCTGTCCTGGCACACCAAGAACTTTTCTGTAAAATAGTGTAGTCCGGAAGACCTAGTTGGAAATGTTTGAGAAAGTGGTAATTTTTTTTTTTTTTCCAGTTAGGACCCGTTAGACCAGATGCTGCATTTTCATTAAGCAACTGCGCAGATGTAGGAAAGTCAAAGGAAACCCCTTCTGTACCCAGAATGATATAATTTAGTCTCTTCCAGAGTCAGGAGATGCCGCGTTGTCCCAGGGTAGCATGCAAGTGGTATCACAGTGCACAGACCAGGCTGCGGATGCAGAAATGTGAGGGGAGAATAAAAGGCCTTTGACAGCCTCCCCAGGCTGGGAGGCAGAGGTCAAAGGGGAAGAGAGCTGTTGTACATTGGATGTTTGACTTGTCAGAATTTGTTTAGTGAAAAAATGTTTCCCAAAGCTCCTTTTCTGGGCTCTGGGCTATGCTCAGAAAAGGAGGTAAAATAACACAGGGGGAAAAAGTTAACTCCCTAACATCAGACATGGAGAAGGAGTGATATCCACTTCTGGCTATCAAATTCTAAGTGTGAGGGGGGAAACTTCACCCTCTAGCCTGCCTCAAAAGAGTTGGGAATACAGAGGTTCCCAGTAACGTGTTCAGGAGGTTATGTTATCATGGATACTCTGGAGAACAGGGTCTGACCAGCTCCTGGGAATCCCTTATACCCACCTTTGTGCCTGTTATACCAATGTAGCTCATCTTTAATATGAGCAGGATTTTCAGGGGAGATGCAGATTTTTAGCAGTGATAGCCTGGCTGAGACCAATGAAGGTCTCAATTACCTTCCCTCTTATTTGTCATGAAGCATCTGTAAAAGACTGGAGTCTAAGCAAAATTAATCAGGACATGTGGGGTTTGAGGTACCGACAGAGCCTTCGACAAGGTCTGAAACAGGGATGAAAGTATGGGAAATCATGACAGCATCAATTTGAGACAAGCAAAAACTGATCTGCACTAAAAAATGTCTCCTAAAGAACACAGTCTCTTTTCTATGCTTGCTGCCAATTGTACTTGATTAATCAGGTTTCTGTGGGGGTGTTTTCCTTCGCTCCATTCCTAACAGCATATTTTTCCATAAGTGATCTTAATCTTGCAGATAATTAATTGCCTGCAAGATCACGACTGTTCCAAAGAAGTTGCAATATTTTGCCCTTCAGAAACTAATAACGTTCTTGTTGGAAAGCCATAAATACCTTTTCAAGACATCAGCCCCACAAAGGTATTTGTACTTTTAAAAGTAATCATTGTGTGTTTTCCTCCCCTCAAAAAGGTGGGGTGGGAGTTAGGCTGGTTTTCATCCTGTGGAGTTGATTGAAGCTTTCCTACTGAAGTCTATTAGATAGTTTCAAACCAGGGAGCATTTATGTGCAATACACCTGTTCCCAATAGTTCCCCCACCTCCATAAAGACAGCTGCAGCAGAAAGTCCTATTCACTCTGGGGAAAACACATTTTATAATATCTTCCCATCCCCCAGCCAGATGGGATCAAGCTGAGGCAGCTGCAGTTCCGGTCCCATGAGAAATACTACAAAAAGTGCAATTAAAATAATTAGTTAATGCCTTTTTTATCCAGCATGGTAACAAATAGGGAAAAAAGCTTGAAATAGCTTTCTACATATCAGTCCAATATGATATTGGATGCTTCCCAGGATTGCTCTAATCTTTCCATAGGGCTTTAACAGAGCTTGTGGGTGCTTGGCCTGTTGCTGGATTAAGGATCTCTATTACCGATGGTAACAGGGATAGGTTAAAGCCACTTGAACAGTAGATTTTGATGAGGAAAAAAAAAAAAAAAAGTGAGTCTGAATTGATAATAAAGTGATTTAGACTCTGCTTCCTCCCTTGGAAATCAAGATTGCTTCCCATTGATTTAAGCATGTACTGGCTTAGGTTCTGATTAAGCAGAATTTGCCCGATGATTCAACTTTATGGGGGATGTACAAATGAAAAATACATGACCAAATACATCCCTGGCACAACTTAGTGAAATCTGGCATTTACCCAATCGTCATCTGCTTGTTGTTTGAGGGTTTCTCTGCTAACCCTCAAATGGTGCAGCAAGTGAAGATTTCTTTTGTAGACATTTTAGTTCCTTTTCCTGACGTGTTCATAACAAGTAAAGTGGTGTACCAGGAACAGTAGCCCCAGTAAGCTGTATTTGTCATTGCCATAGTAGGTGGTATTTAGTCTGCAGCCAAGTGAGATGACCAAAGGGTGAAATATAACCTAAAAACCAGGGCAGATTCTCTTAACAATCTTTGTCTTCCCTGATGTCACTCAGATTTCATCCAGGGGCCAAATTATGCAAACATGAGTATTTTTTCAATTTATATTCCTGTCACTGTTCCCTGCCATCCCTGTGGGGGAACCTGGAGGTCAGGCATCTTAGCGAAGGCCATGAAAATAAGGGAATGTTGAATAATAAATGCTTCAGGTCATGCAAGCTGTTCCTATCTCCTACCCTCCTGACAGATGATTACAGAATAGCCTAGCTGAGGAAGTTTTGAGTGGCTCACACAGTGATTCTGGGGTGTTAGTACACAATCTGTGAAGCTGTCAATGCTCTTAGCCTTTGCATGGGTTGTCAAAGGAGTTTCTGAATCTCAGTAAGTGCTTTGCCACATGGCAGGGACTTTCAAAAGCTACGTGCTATATAACTGGGCAATTCCTTTTAATGGTATCAAATTATTTAATTTACGTTGCTTTTTAAATTGTTTCAGTTCTAGGAGAAAAGTTATTTTAAGGTATCTGGTTTTCTTTTATTGTCTGGAAACGTAACTCCCCCCCTCTCCTTGCCCCAGACCATTTCTGAATGTTACTGGGAGGAAGAGATACCATGACTGCCCAGATTTGCCTTGTCTTCCTTTTGACTGCGAAAGGAGGGTTAATAGTAGAAGTGGGAAGAAGGGTTAGCAAAGGGGAGTGCTAGTCATGTGGACAGAATGCCAGCAGCCAAGCTGGCACATGTTGTTTCATTCGCATGAAAATATGTTTTATTCATTTGCTGATGATCATCTACAGTAGCTATGAAAAAGAAAAAAGAGTACTGAAGTAGTACTGGAAATCTAGGTGAAATTCGGTAGCTTTGTACCCCTTCAATGCAAGGGGCTGCAGGAGATGTGAGTTTCTGTGACAGTTTCACTGGAATGAATCTAGGCACTTTCAGTGGATTAAATATTAAGGGAGAAACATTCATAGCTCACTTCCTTATGTTATTTACTTGGCATTAACTTCAACTTGTTGTCATGCTGTTTTCACACTTGGCCCTCTCACCAGCATTTAGGCATCCACCATGCTGATACCTGCAGCTGAAGTGGTCATCTTAAACTCCCATTTTAGTCAGGAAAATACAAAGACAGTTTTAGGATGTGATTCATTTGACCTAGCTTAGAAATGTACTTTAGGATGAAAAGAACTGCTAGTCTCCATGGAGTATATTGTCTAAATCTCAGCTAAGTGCACGGAGGGTTTTGGTAGGCTGTAGGCACATACATTTATGGTGGGAGCCAGGTACATCTATGTTTAGTGCTATTAATACCTCGATTTCCTGGTACCCGTGATCTGTGTGTGATGCTTGTCTGTCTTAACCAGATGATCCTGGGGCATGTCAAGTAGTTCAGGATGACAGCACTTAGGGAAATGAATCCTGTGCCTAGTCAGGTGGATCCTGCTCTTGCACTCCGCAGAGTGACAAAGTCATACGTTAAAAGGCAGAAGAGTTTTTTTGCCTTACGTCATGTGGAAAGCTTCATGCAGTTATCCTTGTTACTCCTGCGGTACACCTGCAAGGCCAGGAAATGCTATGATTGCTAGTTCAGAAATGAGGGAGGAGATGCTGGGAAGGGTAAAGATACTCATCTGCATGGCGTATGGAGTGTAAGGTGAGATGACTAAGTGGTAGATGACTCGACTGCACCATGCAGAAATCACAGTTCAAGTGCTGGAAGCAGCCATGCTTTCACAGAAATGACGTTTTGCTTTCCCAAGCCAGCTTGGAGATCTCAGCACTGCGGGGTAGCTCTGCCCAAAGTCATGAAGGAAGCCTGGTGACACATGGAGCTGAGCCCAAACCTCCTCCTATTTGGCAAACGATAGTTAGGACTGTTGTACCCCCCTTGGGATGAGGATAAGGATGAACTCGGCTTTGGGCCTACTGGGAGGATGTTTAGGGTTTTATGTTAAAAAGGGATTGGATAGTTCTGCAAAAATAGCAAACTAGGGAATAGTTAATGATTTTTGAATTGAATCTCTTACTTTTAATATTAATAACCTATTAAAACCAATGGGGTATGAAACACTTGGAGCTGATGTTTGAAGTCAGCTTGGATGGATATTGTTGAACTGTAACTTTTTTGTAGCTCTGTAACTTTTCACTAGCTGCTGGGAAGATAATACTGTTAACAGGAACATGTAAGTTAAGGAGCACTGGCATGCCTTGATGGGAGAGTGGGGATGGCAAGGAAGGGCAACAGGCATGAAAAGCAGAGTCAACGGCTTTCCTGCATATTTCAGAGAAGGGTGATGTGCTGGTTCCAGGCAGCAGCTGGTGAATTCAAGTATGTATTTAACACTCAGAGTCATGCTCTGTTCTGTGTAGGACCAGTCAGAGCTTTCAGGGATTTACCAGGTGTGTGGCCCAGAGCAAGGTATGTATTCCTGTGAAGGTGGTGACCATCTAAACTGAGATCATGTGCCACAGCACAGTGTTTATTGTGGAAGCACTGATTTTTGCAGTGCCAGCCAATTCCTCTGCTTTGTCAACTGGATGGAGCAATGCTGAGAAAAAAGGCATGTCCTTCCTTTGCAGAGAGCAGGTGGATGCTGTATGTGTAGATCTGAACTACAGCTTCCTTGGATTTCCAAGCCAAACCTGTAGTGGTATCCAAGGCAAGGGGTTAGCACCTGAACCTGAGCTGTCAGAGGGAAATTGATGACCATGCCATAGTTCCTTGCTGTGTGGAAAGGCCTTAAGTTCCCTATTGCTTTGTATTTGATAGCGTGCATTTTTCCACTTGGGAAAAGTGAATGGAAAAACTCTACCCAGGGCGGTGTATTGTGAGGGGTGGCTACAGGCCTGAAGGAGGAGAAGAAAGAGAAAGTGGGAGGCTAGAAGGCTGTAAAATAAAAATGGGTAAGGGACAATCTTCATACACCCTTTCAACCTTCCTTTTGATTTCCTTGTCTGTTAAACCTTAGAGCAAAAGTTTAATCAGTTTATAATGGCAGTATGCAGCAGTATAGCATACATCCTCTATAATCTGTCTTTGCCACAGTAAAAATAAGAGGAGCATTTAGTGTGATTATTGCCCCTTTTGTTAAACAAATATTTTGCCTGTGATTCCAATGGAGGTGGATTGGACATTAGCATTGTTCTTTTTTTTTTTGACAGCTACTCTCATAGACTGCAAGGACCCACAAACAGTACTAGTTATGATTTTTGTTGTCACATCAGGGGAGAGCTTTCCTCATCCATTAGCCAACTTTTGGACCTTTGAAACTTTCAGTGTGAATCTGGCACCATGATACATTTTCTTAAGTGCTGCATGGGTTGCAAAAGAGGAATACTGATTTGGCTGTGTGATCCACATCTGTGAAATGGGAACCAAGGTAACGTGACAAAATGAAGATCCAAAATGCAGATACAATATTTAATTTTAAAGTCATTATGAAAAAATAGAAAAAGTAGAGTATCTTCCTTGGTGACTTTTTGCTGTTTAATGTCCCAGCATATTGAATCACATTTGAAAGTTAAATGCATTGAAGAATATGTGTGGAGACTGAGCCCAAATAACCGTGTTTTTACTGTGCTTGAGCTCCAGATTTATCTTCCTTCTTTACCGAGGTCCAAAGCCTTAGTCAGTCACTGCCACTAGCTGCTTTGTTGCTGCTGTTTCCTCATGTGGATCTTATTTATTGTCATTTGACAGAAACTAAAAATGCAGTTCAGAAAATGCTTTATCAAGAGTAATTTCTTCCCAGCAAGACCTTTTTAGCTACGCAGTAACATGAAAGCATCAAAGTGCCAGGAGAACTTTTTTAAAATAAACTGCCCTGATACTAAAATAGGCTTTAATTGATTGAGAATTGCACTGAGCCTGACAATCTCAACCATTTATTATTATTTTTCCTTTCAAGCTTCAGCTTCATGTGATTTAAAGTGACTGAATTACAATTCCCACATACCTTCCTACCCACAGTGCATAAAAAACCCCCACGCATGAACTTCTTAGCTCCAAAGGAGCTGCTGGATACACCTGGAAGAATATTAAAAAGCTGATTGAAAGTGAAGTCTACATAAAGGTGGTGATGATGGGAATGTTCTGCAAAAAAGCCCTGTTCTGGCTAAATGCCATGCTGTGCTTCCCTCTCCTCAGGGGAGAGCTCTCCTGGAGATATCTCTCCCTGTCAAAGGCATTTCCTTAATGTCTTCTTGTAGAACACTGGATCCTGTAGGCCAGATGCTGTCGCAACTGCCTATGTTGGAGATTAATAATAGGCTGTGGATAAACTACCACTCTGTGTTCTCCATTTTAGGTTTTTAAAACAAAACACAACCGAGTGGCTGTACTTGGCTAGTTAAATAAAAAACTTCTTGCAGGCTCTCTAGCAAAAGGCCAGCACCACCACCAAAGACTGCTGATAAATGTGCAAAACTTTCTGGCTGATGGAAAAGGGTCTGTACTGGCAGTCCAATGCTAGAGAGAAGTAAGCACTGGAAATAAATTGAGTATTGTAAATGGGGTCAGGTATGGGGTTTCTTCTTGGCAGTATGTTGTGGAGGATGGAAGTCTGGTCAGACATTCATTAGAGATAACTAGTGATACTTTTAAAAGTATTTCAGCCATACTCCTGACATGGTTGGGTGTGCAACCAGGAAAAGCACGGATCACAACATACAGCCTGGGGTGTGTTTTTATACTCATGCCAGTACAATGGGGCTCGTGGGACAAGGGTAGCTGCAATCTCCCCAAAGGCTGTGCTGTGTTCGGGTCAGAACAACTCCCAAGCTAGCCCCAAGCTTCAGTTGAGTATCATAGCTCTCGACAATTCACTGCAGCTAAGAGCCAAACAAGGATTTTAATTTAACTCCCAAAATTTCAAGAGGAGGAAGATGCTTAATTACCCTTTTGGCTGGGGCCCTCAATCTCCCTGTCCATGTCAGCACTGCCTGTGACAGTGCAGTGACATTTATGTTCACAGAGCCAGCAAAGCTCAAACTGCTGGTAGAGGTTAGGGGTGATCCAGGCCCTGTCTGTGGATTTGTTTCTCAGTTTGGGTGGCCAGCTGTCCCCTTGGGACTCCCAGACTTGCTGGTCAGCAAAATGGATCATTGTTGCCTTAGGTTTGCATCCTAGTACACGTTTGCAAGCTGAGCAGGTTGCATGCTGTCAAAAATCACCTCTAAATTACAATTCCTGCTCTCTGTCAAGTGGGCTAACAAATTCCTCTCTCACCTTTCCTTCTTGCCTGCTGAAATTATAAATTCTCATGGCAAGAACTGGCTCTGCTAATGCCCAGCCACAGTGTCTAACACAGTCCTGTTCCAGGAGTGGTCTCTCTTTCCTGCCCTAATACAGATAAGCATGACTGAGGAATTCACGGCAGATCACAGATCCAAAGGAAGGAATTTGAAAGGGTCGCCAGTTTTATTAATAGCCATCTCTGTAACCGCATGCAGGTCAGACCAGACACTGTGCAGAGCTAAAAGCTGAATCCATGCTCTCACAGGAGGCCATAAAGATGTGCCTAGTGTAGGGATAGAGACTTGTTTCTTTAGGGTTGGTTGTCCAGGCTTCTAGTGAGCACTTCCACAGTGCCAGAAGAGCAAAATAAAATGTATTTCAGGAAGAGAGGGAATTTTTGAAGACCATAGAAGCCAGCTGGACTTTTTTTATAATTTATAATTTTTGTCATGGACTGAACTAAGCATGGTCTATTTAAAAAATCGTGATATGTCTGAAAACATATTGGCTTTGCCTAGAAGAGTAACTCAGGTAAACAGGTAGACTACCCAAGAAAACACTTGTTGCCTACGGGGTGTATTTAGTAATCTAATCAATGCAGCAGGAGGACATCATGAAGAATGGTTTGAAAGCTGAATGTCTGGGCTGCTTGAAAGTTTGTGTGAATTGAAGATGATGATTAATTCAAGAGGAATATACTTCATTCCCTCGAATGCAAAATCAATGCAGAACTGTGGTAAAAAAGCAAGGTAACTTTTCCTAAATAATTTTCTGCAGTAGGTCTCTTCTACATCTTCATTGTAACAATAGTGTAAAATTTATGTGGAAGTACTTAATTAGCTGATTATTCAGATGAATATTTTCTTTTTCATATTTGCCCCCATTCTGATTAGTACTGACACAGCAAAATCTGTTCCAAGATCAGATTCATTGTCTCTGTGAATTAAATCTAACTTTATATGCCACATTATGTTTTTTTAAATAACTCGTATGAACAATTTTATTTTTGATGTAAAAATGTATTGTTAAAATAGTAAAATAATTATTAATTGGGTTTTTCAGCATTAGCTGACCATGGGAAATATTTGTTCATTGCAGTGTTAATTCTAGAATATTTTCAGCAAAAAGAAGTATCAAAACTTTCAACTGCCATTAAACTTGTAAAGTGAGTGCCACTGACTCCAGCACTTCCCAGGTTTTCACTAGAAGGTTTTAAGTGTGGTTTTGATGAACTAGGTGGGAGTTATGCCTTGCTCGGGATTAGAGGCAGGATCATGTCCCTATTATGAGAGCAAGTGTCAGCCATGGAAACCCTTTGACCCCTCCATGGTTCTGCCAACATCTCAGTCCTGTTGATTTGATGCTAAATCCAGGGCTCCCATGCAGCGCTCCAAAATCAAACTAATGCTTTTAACAGATAATTCCTGTAAAAGCAATTTGATCTTGTTTCTTTTTCCCTGCAGAGAAACTGACCTTTATCATTCTCAATTACTTGCAGGGTTGTTGTGAGCCTGTACAGGATCATAACAATCCCACTAAACTTCCTATATTTTCTAGTGGAAATGCAAGGCTGTCCCTAGTATTGAGCTCAGCTTAGTTTTGCACTTTGCTATATATTTTAGCAAGCCCTGCTATAAGAAAGTGTTAATAGTAAATGTACAGCACTATAGCCATGGCAGCCTCTGCATCAGAGCTTCCTACCAGCGAGAGGAAGACCTCATTCCTTTTCCAAAAGAGATGGTGTCAGCTGTGTGAAAAAGGGATATTTTATGCACTGGGTCATTTCTCCCCCAGTGACTATGTGACCCATAATAACTGGTCAGGATTCAATAAATGATGTAATGTATATCCTGTGTACAGACCATATGTTATCTTCAGGACACTTCCTCTAATTCAGGTGGGTCCACAGGTAGGAGGCCCGGTGCCAAATTAGCTGTTGTCACCTCCTTGTGCCTTAGCCCAACCCAGAAGGAAATAAATGTTTACATCTTAGCTGAATTCAGCTTACTTCAATATTCCAGTTTAAGACATATGGATTTGTGTAGTAGTGGGGGACTAGACATTGTGTTAAGCACTAGATTATGCTAATAAATTCATGTTTTATATCTGCAAAAGAATTAATATTGATAAGCATATGTTTATGAGTTTCATATTCAGCAGAACCTTCCAGGCATATACCTATGTACCAGTGCTTTGCAAAATCAGGAATCTAGCAGTTGACATGAGCATAGTAGAAACTGTAAATAGACTTGATTTATTTCTAATTTAGGGGAAAAAATGAGATGTAAAAAGTGTTCTGCTAAAACCTTTTACAGTCCATAGTATTCTGCTGTGCTGCGTGTGAAGTTCTTTAGTCTGCCTAACAGTCATGAAGAGGAGTGGAGAGTGGCTGAGCAGGCAGGGAGAGAAGAAATCCTGAAGGGCAACACAAAGCATGTTTTGCTTTACTCTGAACCTGTACAATACTGTGAGTTTAACACGTTCAGTTATCTATGCCATGATCTAAACAACCAACAGACAGATCCTGCTATCCGAGACACTAAATGCCCTAGCTTTCAGTTGAAATTAGAGTACATAATCAGTCAAATGCTGATTCAAATGACAGGTTCAGTGAAAGGTACTTAAGGAAATTCCCAAATAGACCTGCCCATTAGACATGAATTTTTCTGTTTCATTTGCATTAAAAAATGAACCGCAGCTTAGAATTAAGGGATGCATATTGTCCTTTCAGCAGAGAGAGATGTGCTTGCTCCCTGCAGAAGAGAAGAGTAGAGTCTGACTTCTACTTCTTGTCCTTTTGCTAATTCAGCTTTCCTTGTGTGGAGCTTCAGAAATATGGTCTTGGTGGTTAGCCAAGGTTTCTTTGCCTTTGAGATTCAATGTTAACTTTTTTTAAAAAAATTTGGTTCTCCTTTGTTTGAACTTAAGAGCAAATGATGAACTCCCACTGGAGGGTATCCCTGTCTGGAGCATATTCATGTTTGTGTTAGAGGGCTTAGAGTCTCACTGCTCTGGCTGGAGGAGTTTCTTGTAATAGAGTAACTCTGATGATATTTAGCAAGCAGCTCACATACAACAAATAAAGGCCAGCAACGTGTAAGACAGACTGTTTCTGGCACCTTCATATTATGATAGGCTATGAGCAGTTCCATTTTGCCATGTTTGCTTTAGCCTCTGAAGTCTATGCTCCAAGAATCGGTATAAGAATACCCTTTCTGAGCTTGTGAGTATCATGCAGCTTATTATTCTCTCCCTCACCATCTCATAAGATGTATTTTGAGTAGCTAATACTAGTTAAGTGGATACTTGATCCTCTGGTGATGGAAGACATCTTATTTACTGGGTTCCTGTGCTCTGGCATGATGCTGACTGGAGTACAGTGTGATGTGGCCTGGACTCTCTGTATGTTCCCAGTGCCATTGTAGCTACATTGCCTGTTGCAGGGTCAGTGCCTACATGACTAGCAGTCAGTGCTGTACACAGCACCTGAGGCCCGGTCATGCCCAGCAAATCTGTGTTTGCAACACAACTTACTGTAAAGTCCTTTTCCCCAAGCCCTTCTCAAGCTCTGGAGGGGGTCTTTTGTTTTCCGATGCTTGCTTAAGTGCAGGGTGTAAAATAATTTACAAAATATTTTAATTTGTTCTCTGCAGAGGCCTGATGCTTTCAAGGAGGCCTGTAGTAGACAAGTCAAACTCTCAAAGGGCCCCTGGGAATGAGTGCTGGAATTGCTCATTCAGCCCTTTTGCATGCACTATATGACTGTTTTCTCTCACAACAAATGTTGCAGGCAACCTTGAGCATCCTTTGAAAATTTGTCAATAGACATACTATTTCTTTATGCTTACACAGAGCTGCTCTGCTTCCAGTTCTGCAGTGTTATTGTAGTACTGGGCTGAAGGCAGCAAACAGATTTCTTTTACATGTTTCATCAAGAATAGTGTCTGCGTAAGATCTGGCAAAGGAAACCCTCTCCACTTATATATCTTTGTACTTTGCTTTTTGCTTTAGGCGTGCAGCTCTCCTGCACATAGGCCTCTCAGGTGCTGTATCCTCTGGCCAGCTCTGATATAGCAGAGAAGGATGAGAGGACACAGAAAATCAGAGACTGACTGAGAGAACATGGTGCTTTCGGGCTGTTTAGTGCAGCTCGGGCCGACCATCAGTCCAGGAGAAAGAGCAGCTGCTTGGCTTATGAGTTTGGTGCACTCTAACACAGATATCAAGAAAAAATCACTTTGATTGGAGGGGAATAGAGGAAGAAAAGCTGAAAGTGTTTTCACCAAAACCTAAGTGATATTAATATTTGTAAAACTGGCATCACACCATCGAAGGTCATAAGAAGCCAAATTCTACTCTCTGATACTTTGTTGTTATTGTAAAATAACTCCTGGATCAACCGAGACAATTTTTTTTGAGAAGATTTTCAAAGCTATCAGTAAAAATCCAACAAATCAAAGCATTAAGTACCTTTTGCTTCACATCTGCCCTTACTGTCCTTACCTCTCAGCTCGTCCATACAAATCTACCTGTGTAGTATCTTGTGGGATCCCACCCTGGGATTTCTGATGGCCATACTGCTTTTCTTGTTACTGAGAAGGGTATGTGGTTAGATCTGTCTAAATGGCATGGTTCCTATATGGAAACGTTCTGGTATTATATGGGCTTACATGAACTGATTGTTAAAAGAAACATATTCAGCCCTAGAGCTGATGACTTTGAGAAAAGGGAATCAAAATGCTTTTGCTGTTTAATTTGCAGTCCCCTGGTATTGTATTTAATCCCAGTACAGTACAAATGAGTGCATCCAACTCAGTTATTTTTCTAATCAAAATACTGTTTTTCTTCCCCTGGTTCAGGAAGACCTCGAACCACAAAATGGTAGGAGAGTGTTTCCAAGGAAGCATCAGTATGTCCTTGCCCTCTTCTTCTACTTTTCCCTGTGTAGCCATCACTGGCCACAGTCAGACAAGGCACTGTGATGGATAATCTTTGATCTGACCCAGGATCACCACTATTTTATAGGCACAGGTGATAACTGAAGCATTTAGCAGAGCTCACAAATGCATGTGTGGGAGCTTTGGAAGGGACAGAAGAAGGACACGTCAGAGGCTGGACCTGCACCTGCACCTTCTCTGCAAAGTCAGGATTGTCTGAGGGGTTGGTCTCCTCTGGAGGTTCTTGCCTGTAGGAGTGTGGGGTGACCAGGTTCCTACCTTAAACACTTTTGATACTTTTGTTGCTTAAAATTAGGTAAGGCAAGGCCTGCTTTAACCCTTGATTGTCTTCCCTAAATTGCCATAGGTCATGCTGAGGACTAGCCCTCGCATCAGGAACTGGGTTGAAAGGGTTGCGAAAAGTTACCTTTGGCTCTTCTTCCCATGCAGCACCAATTGCAGCTGAGACAAAGTCCAGAAACAGTCCCCTTTTGCTGCTTTGCACAGCTGGGCTGTGCTGGACAGCTGGGCTGCTGGCACACTAGTACATTTTGATTGTTACATATGCTGATTTAAGTGTTGGAAAATTTATCCACACAAAAAACTTCCCATTCTCTTAGATAAAGGATTTTTTCCCCACATTTTGTTGTCAAAATCTTTTTCCCATCTGTTATTGGGGCAAAATGACCTCCTAGCCAGGATGTTTTATTCACGGATAAGGCTTTCATTGGAACTTGTTTTAAGAAGCTAAGGGTTGGGGGCAGATTTTGCTCCTAGTGAAATCAGCAACAAAACTCCCACTGATTTCTCTGTGAGCTGAATTGAGTCTCTCCTGACAATGGGGAGGTTTTTAGAGGAGTTATGATGGCTGTGGACAAGGTCTCGTTGCTTTGCCCTTTCAAAAGAGAACTGTTTCTGGTGGAGGAACAATCAGAATATTTGTCTCTTTAAATGAATGGTTCTTAGAGCCTGCACTGAGAGGCAGTCTCCCTCTCTGCGGCTGTGAGGCTACTCAGAGCCTCCAATAAATCAGCATGCAGGAACTGAGAGCTCTGTCCTTGAAGAGATGCACAGTGACCTTGCTTATGCTTACTCTGGAGGAATAACCAGGGGAAATATAGGAGCCCAAATAGTGAGCGGTGTATGACTAAAGGCACTGCATTCTGCATGAAAATGCTACAGTACTGAAGGGACGGTACGGACAGCATGCTGTTACACAAAATGCAGCTTTCCTGCTAGCCTGACCAGATTGCTGCTGTTGTTTTTTGCAGGGGACTGAATGAAATCCTCATGATCGTTACATGCTTGTTGAATAATAGCACACCCCAGTCACGTCTCCTTGCAAGCACATTTCATTGGAATCACTGAGCAGAAGCAAAGAAGAGCTGACGACTATGTGTTTCCAACATGGGTTGCCGGAGCCCTGTGTTTGCCATTGGCTGCAGTTTTCTGGTTTATTTGCAGCTTCCCCCATCTGGAATATGAAAATGGGATTGAAGTAGATAATTGCTAGCAGCGGGTTTTCAAGAGAGGCTTAGAGGAAACAGAATGCCTCTTGCACAGCACAGGCTGCCTGCACTGAAAGAGCTCTGAGAGATGATTTTAGATGTTACCCACGTCTGAATCTCCTGGAAACTTTACCATGGAAGCAAGCCACTGCGCACAGTCCTGGAGCTAACATCCAAAAGGGGCAAGGAAGGGGCAGCAGGGCCAAACAATGGGATACCTTGTCCTTGGATTGCTCAGAGAAAAGCCAGCAAGCGTTCCCCTCCGCTTCCCAGCAAAAAGGGCATGAAGGCGACAATGAACTGAATTTTACCAGTGGAGCTTCAGTGGCTTTTAAGAAGGATGGGCTACACTGACCCTTCGTCAAGCAGGGATTTGCTGGGAAACAGAACTTTGTTCTTCATATTCATCTGCGCCTTTGCCGTGGTCACCTTGCTGCAGCAGATCCTCTATGGGAGAAACTATCTCAAAAGGTAAGGGGGGATTTGAGGGAATAGGAAAAGTTGTCTGATCGGGCTGAATGGAGACAGAGGTGCAGCCATACCATTATAACGGTTCAAACTACTTCTCGGTGTTGGGCTGACAGTATTAATATCTTGTCAGTCTGGGAAGGTGCATCCGGCATCTGTAATGTCTGTTAGATTATTAATAAAGGAGAATGTCAGGCAAAATATAGTGATTTGTGTGTTTCTTAGATTGTGTTTTAATCCTCAGCTGTTGTAAAAATCTAGGTTTTACTTAACTTTAACTAGAGTGACTTGTAACACCTGATCAGACCCTGCCATATAGGCTTTTCACCCTATGCAACTTTAAGTTGAAATGTCTTGAGAGGTTGAATTAAGGTAGCATGGTCATTGCCTGAACTTTAATGTATTTAGAAACAAACATGCAGATGCAATTCCTAAAATCAAAGTGGCAATATTAGTGTTTCAAATAACACAGAGAGCACTTTATTTTTTTACTGCTACATTCTTATGACTTACTGCTGAGACCACTTTGTTGTAGAGCACATCAGTCTTTGATCTGAAAATGATACTGCTCTTTTTACAGCAAACACCAGTGGGGATCTTCAAGTGTTTAACCTTGACCCATGCAGAGTTTATTTTACTTAAATCTAGTTTGAGGTGTTACAGCTTGTATGCTTTTATAAACGGGAATGTTTCTCTTACATGCTTTGAGGTAAGTGGGTTTCAGTAGTGTAGGCAGCTGCTGTGGAATTTTTTACTGGAATTTAGTTACATTTTGCCAGAAGAGATAAATGGTTTGGTTCTTGCCTGGTTTGTAACTCATGTAGCTTTTTGCCTTGTGCCAACAGCAAGCAAAATGCTGACATATCAGCAAATGTTTCTCGCTGGGGGGTGGGGGGGAAACAGCAAGCATGACATTAATATGTATAGACAGGAGTGTTGTCGTTTATCCACAGAGCAATTTGTGTGCCTTGCTTAGCAGCGAGGCCTTGGCTGGGGGACTCTGTCTGCTTTTGGGCACCTCACTTCCAGAAAGAGGTGAGTCAGTTGGAAGGAGCAAGAATAAGCAGAGGTATAGGAAACATGTATTTGTTTGTCTTGGGAGAAAATTGAGGGGAGATATTGTAACTGTCTTGAAATACCCAAACTATTTCTGCCAAGAGGAGGATAATAAACACATCTCTGTGAAGGCTCATGACATGACAAGAAGTCATGGGCTTAAGTTGTAGAAGGAAAAATTTGGGTTTAACCATGAAGGAAACTTTTAAAGAATAACAATACCCAAGGAGGTATAAAATCTTCATCTTTGGGGCTTCAGGAACCTAGAATCATAGAATCATTCAGGTTGACAAAGACCCTTGGGATCATCAAGTCCAACCCTCAGCCCTACTCTACAAAGTTCTCCCCTACCCCACATCCCCCAACAGCTCATCCAAACGACCCTTAAACACATCCAGGGATGGGGACTCCACCCCCTCCCTGGGCAGCCTATTCCACTCTCTGACCACTCTTTCTGGGAAACATTTTTTCCTCATGTCCAGTCTGAACCTCACCTGTTGCAGTTTAAAGCCGTTCCCTCTTGTTCTGTCACTAATCCCCTGTGAGAAGAGACCAGCACCAACCTCTCTACAATGTCCTTTCAGGGAGCTGTAGAGAGTGATGAGGTCTCCCCTCAGCCTTCTCCTCCTCACACTAAACAGTCCCAGCTCCTTCAATGGCTCCTCACAGGATTTATTCTCCAGGCCCTTCCCCAGCTTTGTTGACCTCCTCTGCACTCGCTCAGCACCTTGATAACCTGTTAGGTAGAAAAGGGTAGTACTGAGCTGTCTTGGTGTTGAGAGAATGACTTTATGACCAGTTGAGGTCTTGTCTTATTTCCTCCATTTTTCCCATTTGTCCTGAAGACCTTGCAGCCCTACCAATACTTGCTTTTCTAAATTGAAATGACTGCAGCAGGATTGGAGCAATGAAAAATAAATCCCAAGTATAAACTGAAATGAAAAATGGCAAAGTAAAGATAAAATGTTGAGAAGATGCAACTAAAACTCTTTCAGTGAGTGATCTCTATGGCCAGTTTCTGTCCTGCCTCATGCCCTGTGAGCCTCTCCTGTCATCAGTGGGCTGTGGGGAGTGAAAAAAGGGTGATGTCCGATTCCCTGGCTTGCTAGGAGAAAATCTGGTTCTGAGCACTCTGACATCAAAGGGGCTCAAGCAGCAAGATGTGCGTACATTTTGTCACTTTGAGGGGAAAACACTATTTCTTGGGGTTTTTTTTAAATTCCAGCTTGTAATGATTTCTTTCTTTTCCTTTTTTTTTATGATATGAAAGAGTCTCAAAGAGGGTTGTCTCCAACTCAGTGCAGGGAAGAAGCCCTTTGGCTCCTTTCTGCTGGGAAATGCTAATTCCCATCTTTTATGGAAATAAGAATGGAGAATGTGGCAGTCTCAGGCTGTCAGTTATTAATGATAGAAAGATGATTTACATGGCAGCCTACATAATATTATCATGAAGGTACTTTTTCACTTTTTCTTCCCCTCTGTCACTCTCATGCCCTGCAGCACATTGTGGTGACCATTCCTGGGCAGTTTAATTGCCAGTCCACTCCATGCAGGGATAGCTGTAACCTTTAATGAGTCTTTTCTTTCATAAACCTCCTGTGTTAAGTCCCCTGTTAGAAGCTGATGCTGGCTGGGAGGTTCCTTGGACACGTTATAGCTTGCACCTCCAGGGATCACGGTGGAGCTGGTGGTTTTGGAGAGCATCCTTGCAGAGGGGAAGCGGGATATTTATAGCTTTGGTGCTGCTTGCCAAGCTGGAGCTTGAGGATGCTGCCTAAACCTAAAGCCATTTACTCACTAGGATTCAACATGCTGCTTGTTTTATGATAGCC